>NW_027437952.1:0-62120 GCF_965140245.1 Athene noctua | reverse complement strand
GAGAGAATTCCCGGCTAGCAGCTTCCCTGTGGCGGGGAAGTGCAAACGTACACGTTTTCGGCCGAAAACGCGTTTTCCGGCGAAAACGCACACCACGGCTCTTTCTGAGAAAAAGCAAGCACGGAGGACGAGAACCGCTTTTGCCCTGCGTAGCGTTCCGGGCAGCGGGTAGAACCAGGCAGAGAATTCCCGGCTAGCAGCTTCCCTGTGGCGGGCAAGTGCAAACGTACACGTTTTCGGCCGAAAACGCGTTTTCCGGCGAAAACGCACACCACGGCTCTTTCTGAGAAAAAGCAAGCACGGAGGACGAGAACCGCTTTTGCCCTGCGTAGCGTTCCGGGCAGCGGGTAGAACCAGGCAGAGAATTCCCGGCTAGCAGCTTCCCTGTGGCGGGGAAGTGCAAACGTACACGTTTTCGGCCGAAAACGCGTTTTCCGGCGAAAACGCACACCACGGCTCTTTCTGAGAAAAAGCAAGCACGGAGGACGAGAACCGCTTTTGCCCTGCGTAGCGTTCCGGGCAGCGGGTAGAACCAGGCAGAGAATTCCCAGCTAGCAGTTTCCCTGTGGCGGGGAAGTGCAAACGTACACGTTTTCGGCCGAAAACGCGTTTTCCGGCGGAAAACGCACACCACGGCTCTGTCTGAGAAAAAGCAAGCACGGAGGACGAGAACCGCTTTTGCCCTGCGTAGCGTTCCGGGCAGCGGGTAGAACCAGGCAGAGAATTCCCGAGAGCAGCTTCCCTGTGGCGGGGAAGTGCAAACGTACACGTTTTCGGCCGAAAACGCGTTTTCCGGCGAAAACGCACACCACGGCTCTTTCTGAGAAAAAGCAAGCACGGAGGACGAGACCCGCTTTTGCCCTGCGTAGCGTTCCGGGCAGCGGGTAGAACCAGGCAGAGAATTCCCGGCTAGCAGCTTCCCTGTGGCGGGGAAGTGCAAACGTACACGTTTTCGGCCGAAAACGCGTTTTCCGGCGAAAACGCACACCACGGCTCTTTCTGAGAAAAAGCAAGCACGGAGGACGAGAACCGCTTTTACCCTGCGTAGCGTTCCGGGCAGCGGGTAGAACCAGGCAGAGAATTCCCGGCTAGCAGCTTCCCTGTGGCGGGGAAGTGCAAACGTACACGTTTTCGGCCGAAAACGCGTTTTGCAGCGAAAAAGCACACCACGGCTCTTTCTGAGAAAAAGCAAGCACGGAGGACGAGAACCGCTTTTGCCCTGCGTAGCGTTCCGGGCAGCGGGTAGAACCAGGCAGAGAATTCCCGGCTAGCAGCTTCCCTGTGGCGGGGAAGTGCAAACGTACACGTTTTCGGCCGAAAACGCGTTTTCCGGCGAAAACGCACACCACGGCTCTTTCTGAGAAAAAGCAAGCACGGAGGACGAGAACTGCTTTTGCCCTGCGTAGCGTTCCGGGCAGCGTGTAGAACCAGGCAGAGAATTCCCGGCAAGCAGCTTCCCTGTGGCGGGGAATTGCAAACGTACACGTTTTCGGCCGAAAACACGTTTTCCGGCGAAAACGCACACCACGGCTCTTTCTGAGAAAAAGCAAGCACGGAGGACGAGAACCGCTTTTGCCCTGCGTAGCGTTCCGGGCAGCGGGTAGAACCAGGCAGAGAATTCCCGGCTAGCAGCTTCCCTGTGGCGGGGAAGTGCAAACGTACACGTTTTGGGCCGAAAACGCGTTTTCCGACGAAATCGCACACCACGGCTCTTTCTGAGAAAAAGCAAGCACGGAGGACGAGAACCGCTTTTGCCCTGCGTAGCGTTCCGGGCAGCGGGTAGAACCAGGCAGAGAATTCCCGGCTAGCAGCTTCCCTGTGGCGGGGAAGTGCAAACGTACACGTTTTCGGCCGAAAACGCGTTTTCCGGCGAAAACGCACACCACGGCTCTTTCTGAGAAAAAGCAAGCACGGAGGACGAGAACCGCTTTTGCCCTGCGTAGCGTTCCGGGCAGCGGGTAGAACCAGGCAGAGAATTCCCGGCTAGCAGCTTCCCTGTGGCGGGGAAGTGCAAACGTACACGTTTTCGGCCGAAAACGCGTTTTCCGGCGAAATCGCACACCACGGCTCTGTATGAGAAAAAGCAAGCACGGAGGACAAGAACCGCTTTTGCCCTGCGTAGCGTTCCTGGCAGCGGGTAGAACCAGGCAGAGAATTCCCGGCTAGCAGCTTCCCTGTGGCGGGGAAGTGCAAACGTACACGTTTTCGGCAGAAAACGCCTTTTCTGGCGAAAACGCACACCACGGCTCTGTCTGAGAAAAAGCAAGCACGGAGGACGAGAACCGCTTTTGCCCTGCGTAGCGTTCCGGGCAGCGGATAGAACCAGGCAGAGAATTCCCGGCTAGCAGCTTCCCTGTGGCGGGGAAGTGCAAACGTACACGTTTTCGGCCGAAAACGCGTTTTCCGGCGAAAACGCACACCACGGCTCTTTCTGAGAAAAAGCAAGCACGGAGGACGAGACCAGCTTTTGCCCTGCGTAGCGTTCCGGGCAGCGGGTAGAACCAGGCAGAGAATTCCCGGCTAGCAGCTTCCCTGTGGCGGGGAAGTGCAAACGTACACGTTTTCGGCCGAAAACGCGTTTTCCGGCGAAAACGCACACCACGGCTCTTTCTGAGAAAAAGCAAGCACGGAGGACGAGAACCGCTTTTGCCCTGCGTAGCGTTCCGGGCAGCGGGTAGAACCAGGCAGAGAATTCCCGGCTAGCAGCTTCCCTGTGGCGGGGAAGTGCAAACGTACACGTTTTCGGCCGAAAACGCGTTTTCCGGCGAAAACGCACACCACGGCTCTTTCTGAGAAAAAGCAAGCACGGAGGACGAGAACCGCTTTTGCCCTGCGTAGCGTTCCGGGCAGCGGGTAGAACCAGGCAGAGAATTCCCGGCTAGCAGCTTCCCTGTGGCGGGGAAGTGCAAACGTACACGTTTTCGGCCGAAAACGCGTTTTCCGGCGAAAACGCACACCACGGCTCTTTCTGAGAAAAAGCAAGCACGGAGGACGAGAACCGCTTTTGCCCTGCGTAGCGTTCCGGGCAGCGGGTAGAACCAGGCAGAGAATTCCCGGCTAGCAGCTTCCTTGTGGCGGGGAAGTGCAAACGTACACGTTTTCGGCCGAAAACGCGTTTTCCGGCGAAAACGCACACCACGGCTCTTTCTGAGAAAAAGCAAGCACGGAGGACGAGAACCGCTTTTGCCCTGCGTAGCGTTCCGGGCAGCGGGTAGAACCAGGCAGAGAATTCCCGGCTAGCAGCTTCCCTGTGGCGGGGAAGTGCAAACGTACACGTTTTCGGCCGAAAACGCGTTTTCCGGCGAAAACGCACACCACGGCTCTGTCTGAGAAAAAGCAAGCACGGAGGACGAGAACCGCTTTTGCCCTGCGTAGCGTTCCGGGCAGCGGGTAGAACCAGGCAGAGAATTCCCGGCTAGCAGCTTCCCTGTGGCGGGGAAGTGCAAACGTACACGTTTTCGGCCGAAAACGCGTTTTCCGGCGAAAACGCACACCACGGCTCTTTCTGAGAAAAAGCAAGCACGGAGGACGAGAACCGCTTTTGCCCTGCGTAGCGTTCCGGGCAGCGGGTAGAACCAGGCAGAGAATTCCCGGCTAGCAGCTTCCCTGTGGCGGGGAAGTGCAAACGTACACGTTTTCGGCCGAAAACGCGTTTTCCGGCGAAAACGCACACCACGGCTCTTTCTGAGAAAAAGCAAGCACGGAGGACGAGAACCGCTTTTGCCCTGCGTAGCGTTCCGGGCAGCGGGTAGAACCAGGCAGAGAATTCCCGGCTAGCAGCTTCCCTGTGGCGGGGAAGTGCAAACGTACACGTTTTCGGCCGAAAACGCGTTTTCCGGCGAAAACGCACACCACGGCTCTTTCTGAGAAAAAGCAAGCACGGAGGACGAGACCAGCTTTTGCCCTGCGTAGCGTTCCGGGCAGCGGGTAGAACCAGGCAGAGAATTCCCGGCTAGCAGCTTCCTTGTGGCGGGGAAGTGCAAACGTACACGTTTTCGGCCGAAAACGCGTTTTCCGGCGAAAACGCACACCACGGCTCTTTCTGAGAAAAAGCAAGCACGGAGGACGAGAACCGCTTTTGCCCTGCGTAGCGTTCCGGGCAGCGGGTAGAACCAGGCAGAGAATTCCCGGCTAGCAGCTTCCCTGTGGCGGGGAAGTGCAAACGTACACGTTTTCGGCCGAAAACGCGTTTTCCGGCGAAAACGCACACCACGGCTCTGTCTGAGAAAAAGCAAGCACGGAGGACGAGAACCGCTTTTGCCCTGCGTAGCGTTCCGGGCAGCGGGTAGAACCAGGCAGAGAATTCCCGGCTAGCAGCTTCCCTGTGGCGGGGAAGTGCAAACGTACACGTTTTCGGCCGAAAACGTGTTTTCCGGCGAAAAAGCACACCACGGCTCTTTCTGAGAAAAAGCAAGCACGGAGGACGAGAACCGCTTTTGCCCTGCGTAGCGTTCCGGGCAGCGGGTAGAACCAGGCAGAGAATTCCCGGCTAGCAGCTTCCCTGTGGCGGGGAAGTGCAAACGTACACGTTTTCGGCCGAAAACGCGTTATCCGGCGAAAACGCACACCACAGCTCTTTCTGAGAAAAAGCAAGCACGGAGGACGAGACCCGCTATTGCCCTGCGTAGCGTTCCGGGCAGCGGGTAGAACCAGGCAGAGAATTCCCGGCTAGCAGCTTCCCTGTGGCGGGGAAGTGCAAACGTACACGTTTTCGGCCGAAAACGCGTTTTCCGGCGAAAACGCACACCACGGCTCTTTCTGAGAAAAAGCAAGCACGGAGGACGAGAACCGCTTTTGCCCTGCGTAGCGTTCCGGGCAGCGGGTAGAACCAGGCAGAGAATTCCCGGCTAGCAGCTTCCCTGTGGCGGGGAAGTGCAAACGTACACGTTTTCGGCCGAAAACGCGTTTTCCGGCGAAAACGCACACCACGGCTCTTTCTGAGAAAAAGCAAGCACGGAGGACGAGAACCGCTTTTGCCCTGCGTAGCGTTCCGGGCAGCGGGTAGAACCAGGCAGAGAATTCCCGGCTAGCAGCTTCCCTGTGGCGGGGAAGTGCAAACGTACACGTTTTCGGCCGAAAACGCGTTTTCCGGCGAAAACGCACACCACGGCTCTTTCTGAGAAAAAGCAAGCACGGAGGACGAGAACCGCTTTTGCCCTGCGTAGCGTTCCGGGCAGCGGGTAGAACCAGGCAGAGAATTCCCGGCTAGCAGCTTCCCTGTGGCGGGGAAGTGCAAACGTACACGTTTTCGGCCGAAAACGCGTTTTCCGGCGAAAACGCACACCACGGCTCTTTCTGAGAAAAAGCAAGCACGGAGGACGAGAACCGCTTTTGCCCTGCGTAGCGTTCCGGGCAGCGGGTAGAACCAGGCAGAGAATTCCCGGCTAGCAGCTTCCCTGTGGCGGGGAAGTGCAAACGTACACGTTTTCGGCCGAAAACGCGTTTTCCGGCGAAAACGCACACCACGGCTCTTTCTGAGAAAAAGCAAGCACGGAGGACGAGAACCGCTTTTGCCCTGCGTAGCGTTCCGGGCAGCGGGTAGAACCAGGCAGAGAATTCCCGGCTAGCAGCTTCCCTGTGGCGGGGAAGTGCAAACGTACACGTTTTCGGCCGAAAACGCGTTTTCCGGCGAAAACGCACACCACGGCTCTTTCTGAGAAAAAGCAAGCACGGAGGACGAGAACCGCTTTTGCCCTGCGTAGCGTTCCGGGCAGCGGGTAGAACCAGGCAGAGAATTCCCGGCTAGCAGCTTCCCTGTGGCGGGGAAGTGCAAACGTACACGTTTTCGGCCGAAAACGCGTTTTCCGGCGAAAACGCACACCACGGCTCTTTCTGAGAAAAAGCAAGCACGGAGGACGAGAACCGCTTTTGCCCTGCGTAGCGTTCCGGGCAGCGGGTAGAACCAGGCAGAGAATTCCCGGCTAGCAGCTTCCCTGTGGCGGGGAAGTGCAAACGTACACGTTTTCGGCCGAAAACGCGTTTTCCGGCGAAAACGCACACCACGGCTCTTTCTGAGAAAAAGCAAGCACGGAGGACGAGAACCGCTTTTGCCCTGCGTAGCGTTCCGGGCAGCGGGTAGAACCAGGCAGAGAATTCCCAGCTAGCAGCTTCCCTGTGGCGGGGAAGTGCAAACGTACACGTTTTCGGCCGAAAACGCGTTTTCCGGCGAAAACGCACACCACGGCTCTGTCTGAGAAAAAGCAAGCACGGAGGACGAGAACCGCTTTTGCCCTGCGTAGCGTTCCGGGCAGCGGGTAGAACCAGGCAGAGAATTCCCGGAGAGCAGCTTCCCTGTGGCGGGGAAGTGCAAACGTACACGTTTTCGGCCGAAAACGCGTTTTCCGGCGAAAACGCACACCACGGCTCTTTCTGAGAAAAAGCAAGCACGGAGGACGAGACCCGCTTTTGCCCTGCGTAGCGTTCCGGGCAGCGGGTAGAACCAGGCAGAGAATTCCCGGCTAGCAGCTTCCCTGTGGCGGGGAAGTGCAAACGTACACGTTTTCGGCCGAAAACGCGTTTTCCGGCGAAAACGCACACCACGGCTCTTTCTGAGAAAAAGCAAGCACGGAGGACGAGAACCGCTTTTACCCTGCGTAGCGTTCCGGGCAGCGGGTAGAACCAGGCAGAGAATTCCCGGCTAGCAGCTTCCCTGTGGCGGGGAAGTGCAAACGTACACGTTTTCGGCCGAAAACGCGTTTTGCAGCGAAAAAGCACACCACGGCTCTTTCTGAGAAAAAGCAAGCACGGAGGACGAGAACCGCTTTTGCCCTGCGTAGCGTTCCGGGCAGCGGGTAGAACCAGGCAGAGAATTCCCGGCTAGCAGCTTCCCTGTGGCGGGGAAGTGCAAACGTACACGTTTTCGGCCGAAAACGCGTTTTCTGGCGAAAACGCACACCACGGCTCTTTCTGAGAAAAAGCAAGCACGGAGGACGAGAACTGCTTTTGCCCTGCGTAGCGTTCCGGGCAGCGTGTAGAACCAGGCAGAGAATTCCCGGCTAGCAGCTTCCCTGTGGCGGGGAATTGCAAACGTACACGTTTTCGGCCGAAAACGCGTTTTCCGGCGAAAACGCACACCACGGCTCTTTCTGAGAAAAAGCAAGCACGGAGGACGAGAACCGCTTTTGCCCTGCGTAGCGTTCCGGGCAGCGGGTAGAACCAGGCAGAGAATTCCCGGCTAGCAGCTTCCCTGTGGCGGGGAAGTGCAAACGTACACGTTTTGGGCCGAAAACGCGTTTTCCGACGAAATCGCACACCACGGCTCTTTCTGAGAAAAAGCAAGCACGGAGGACGAGAACCGCTTTTGCCCTGCGTAGCGTTCCGGGCAGCGGGTAGAACCAGGCAGAGAATTCCCGGCTAGCAGCTTCCCTGTGGCGGGGAAGTGCAAACGTACACGTTTTCGGCCGAAAACGCGTTTTCCGGCGAAAACGCACACCACGGCTCTTTCTGAGAAAAAGCAAGCACGGAGGACGAGAACCGCTTTTGCCCTGCGTAGCGTTCCGGGCAGCGGGTAGAACCAGGCAGAGAATTCCCGGCTAGCAGCTTCCCTGTGGCGGGGAAGTGCAAACGTACACGTTTTCGGCCGAAAACGCGTTTTCCGGCGAAATCGCACACCACGGCTCTGTATGAGAAAAAGCAAGCACGGAGGACAAGAACCGCTTTTGCCCTGCGTAGCGTTCCTGGCAGCGGGTAGAACCAGGCAGAGAATTCCCGGCTAGCAGCTTCCCTGTGGCGGGGAAGTGCAAACGTACACGTTTTCGGCAGAAAACGCCTTTTCTGGCGAAAACGCACACCACGGCTCTGTCTGAGAAAAAGCAAGCACGGAGGACGAGAACCGCTTTTGCCCTGCGTAGCGTTCCGGGCAGCGGATAGAACCAGGCAGAGAATTCCCGGCTAGCAGCTTCCCTGTGGCGGGGAAGTGCAAACGTACACGTTTTCGGCCGAAAACGCGTTTTCCGGCGAAAACGCACACCACGGCTCTTTCTGAGAAAAAGCAAGCACGGAGGACGAGACCAGCTTTTGCCCTGCGTAGCGTTCCGGGCAGCGGGTAGAACCAGGCAGAGAATTCCCGGCTAGCAGCTTCCCTGTGGCGGGGAAGTGCAAACGTACACGTTTTCGGCCGAAAACGCGTTTTCCGGCGAAAACGCACACCACGGCTCTTTCTGAGAAAAAGCAAGCACGGAGGACGAGAACCGCTTTTGCCCTGCGTAGCGTTCCGGGCAGCGGGTAGAACCAGGCAGAGAATTCCCGGCTAGCAGCTTCCCTGTGGCGGGGAAGTGCAAACGTACACGTTTTCGGCCGAAAACGCGTTTTCCGGCGAAAACGCACACCACGGCTCTTTCTGAGAAAAAGCAAGCACGGAGGACGAGAACCGCTTTTGCCCTGCGTAGCGTTCCGGGCAGCGGGTAGAACCAGGCAGAGAATTCCCGGCTAGCAGCTTCCCTGTGGCGGGGAAGTGCAAACGTACACGTTTTCGGCCGAAAACGCGTTTTCCGGCGAAAACGCACACCACGGCTCTTTCTGAGAAAAAGCAAGCACGGAGGACGAGAACCGCTTTTGCCCTGCGTAGCGTTCCGGGCAGCGGGTAGAACCAGGCAGAGAATTCCCGGCTAGCAGCTTCCTTGTGGCGGGGAAGTGCAAACGTACACGTTTTCGGCCGAAAACGCGTTTTCCGGCGAAAACGCACACCACGGCTCTGTCTGAGAAAAAGCAAGCACGGAGGACGAGAACCGCTTTTGCCCTGCGTAGCGTTCCGGGCAGCGGGTAGAACCAGGCAGAGAATTCCCGGCTAGCAGCTTCCCTGTGGCGGGGAAGTGCAAACGTACACGTTTTCGGCCGAAAACGCGTTTTCCGGCGAAAAAGCACACCACGGCTCTTTCTGAGAAAAAGCAAGCACGGAGGACGAGAACCACTTTTGCCCTGCGTAGCGTTCCGGGCAGCGGGTAGAACCAGGCAGAGAATTCCCGGCTAGCAGCTTCCCTGTGGCGGGGAAGTGCAAACGTACACGTTTTCGGCCGAAAACGCGTTTTCCGGCGAAAACGCACACCACGGCTCTTTCTGAGAAAAAGCAAGCACGGAGGACGAGAACCGCTTTTGCCCTGCGTAGCGTTCCGGGCAGCGGGTAGAACCAGGCAGAGAATTCCCGGATAGCAGCTTCCCTGTGGCGGGGAAGTGCAAACGTACACGTTTTCGGCCGAAAACGCGTTTTCCGGCGAAAACGCACACCACGGCTCTTTCTGAGAAAAAGCAAGCACGGAGGACGAGAACCGCTTTTGCCCTGCGTAGCGTTCCGGGCAGCGCGTAGAACCAGGCAGAGAATTCCCGGCTAGCAGCTTCCCTGTGGCGGGGAAGTGCAAACGTACACGTTTTCGGCCGAAAACGCGTTTTCCGGCGAAAACGCACACCACGGCTCTTTCTGAGAAAAAGCAAGCACGGAGGACGAGAACCGCTTTTGCCCTGCGTAGCGTTCCGGGCAGCGGGTAGAACCAGGCAGAGAATTCCCGGCTAGCAGCTTCCCTGTGGCGGGGAAGTGCAAACGTACACGTTTTCGGCCGAAAACGCGTTTTCCGGCGAAAACGCACACCACGGCTCTTTCTGAGAAAAAGCAAGCACGGAGGACGAGAACCGCTTTTGCCCTGCGTAGCGTTCCGGGCAGCGGGTAGAACCAGGCAGAGAATTCCCGGCTAGCAGCTTCCTTGTGGCGGGGAAGTGCAAACGTACACGTTTTCGGCCGAAAACGGATTTTCCGGCGAAAACGCACACCACGGCTCTTTCTGAGAAAAAGCAAGCACGGAGGACGAGAACCGCTTTTGCCCTGCGTAGCGTTCCGGGCAGCGGGTAGAACCAGGCAGAGAATTCCCGGCTAGCAGCTTCCCTGTGGCGGGGAAGTGCAAACGTACACGTTTTCGGCCGAAAACGCGTTTTCCGGCGAAAACGCACACCACGGCTCTTTCTGAGAAAAAGCAAGCACGGAGGACGAGAACCGCTTTTGCCCTGCGTAGCGTTCCGGGCAGCGGGTAGAACCAGGCAGAGAATTCCCGGCTAGCAGCTTCCCTGTGGCGGGGAAGTGCAAACGTACACGTTTTCGGCCGAAAACGCGTTTTCCGGCGAAAACGCACACCACGGCTCTTTCTGAGAAAAAGCAAGCACGGAGGACGAGAACCGCTTTTGCCCTGCGTAGCGTTCCGGGCAGCGGGTAGAACCAGGCAGAGAATTCCCGGCTAGCAGCTTCCCTGTGGCGGGGAAGTGCAAACGTACACGTTTTCGGCCGAAAACGCGTTTTCCGGCGAAAACGCACACCACGGCTCTTTCTGAGAAAAAGCAAGCACGGAGGACGAGAACCGCTTTTGCCCTGCGTAGCGTTCCGGGCAGCGGGTAGAACCAGGCAGAGAATTCCCGGCTAGCAGCTTCCCTGTGGCGGGGAAGTGCAAACGTACACGTTTTCGGCCGAAAACGCGTTTTCCGGCGAAAACGCACACCACGGCTCTTTTTGAGAAAAAGCAAGCACGGAGGACGAGAACCGCTTTTGCCCTGCGTAGCGTTCCGGGCAGCGGGTAGAACCAGGCAGAGAATTCCCGGCTAGCAGCTTCCCTGTGGCGGGCAAGTGCAAACGTACACGTTTTCGGCCGAAAACGCGTTTTCCGGCGAAAACGCACACCACGGCTCTTTCTGAGAAAAAGCAAGCACGGAGGACGAGAACCGCTTTTGCCCTGCGTAGCGTTCCGGGCAGCGGGTAGAACCAGGCAGAGAATTCCCGGCTAGCAGCTTCCTTGTGGCGGGGAAGTGCAAACGTACACGTTTTCGGCCGAAAACGCGTTTTCCGGCGAAAACGCACACCACGGCTCTTTCTGAGAAAAAGCAAGCACGGAGGACGAGAACCGCTTTTGCCCTGCGTAGCGTTCCGGGCAGCGGGTAGAACCAGGCAGAGAATTCCCGGCTAGCAGCTTCCCTGTGGCGGGGAAGTGCAAACGTACACGTTTTCGGCCGAAAACGCGTTTTCCGGCGAAAACGCACACCACGGCTCTTTCTGAGAAAAAGCAAGCACGGAGGACGAGAACCGCTTTTGCCCTGCGTAGCGTTCCGGGCAGCGGGTAGAACCAGGCAGAGAATTCCCGGCTAGCAGCTTCCCTGTGGCGGGGAAGTGCAAACGTACACGTTTTCGGCCGAAAACGCGTTTTCCGGCGAAAAGGCACACCACGGCTCTTTCTGAGAAAAAGCAAGCACGGAGGACGAGAACCGCTTTTGCCCTGCGTAGCGTTCCGGGCAGCGGGTAGAACCAGGCAGAGAATTCCCGGCTAGCAGCTTCCCTGTGGCGGGGAAGTGCAAACGTACACGTTTTCGGCCGAAAACGCGTTTTCCGGCGAAAACGCACACCACGGCTCTTTCTGAGAAAAAGCAAGCACGGAGGACGAGAACCGCTTTTGCCCTGCGTAGCGTTCCGGGCAGCGGGTAGAACCAGGCAGAGAATTCCCAGCTAGCAGCTTCCCTGTGGCGGGGAAGTGCAAACGTACACGTTTTCGGCCGAAAACGCGTTTTCCGGCGAAAACGCACACCACGGCTCTGTCTGAGAAAAAGCAAGCACGGAGGACGAGACCCGCTTTTGCCCTGCGTAGCGTTCCGGGCAGCGGGTAGAACCAGGCAGAGAATTCCCGGAGAGCAGCTTCCCTGTGGCGGGGAAGTGCAAACGTACACGTTTTCGGCCGAAAACGAGTTTTCCGGCGAAATCGCACACCACGGCTCTTTCTGAGAAAAAGCAAGCACGGAGGACGAGAACCGCTTTTGCCCTGCGTAGCGTTCCGGGCAGCGGGTAGAACCAGGCAGAGAATTCCCGGCTAGCAGCTTCCCTGTGGCGGGGAAGTGCAAACGTACACGTTTTCGGCCGAAAACGCGTTTTCCGGCGAAAACGCACACCACGGCTCTTTCTGAGAAAAAGCAAGCACGGAGGACGAGACCCGCTTTTGCCCTGCGTAGCGTTCCGGGCAGCGGGTAGAACCAGGCAGAGAATTCCCGGCTAGCAGCTTCCCTGTGGCGGGGAAGTGCAAACGTACACGTTTTCGGCCGAAAACGCGTTTTCCGGCGGAAAGGCACACCACGGCTCTTTCTGAGATAAAGCAAGCACGGAGGACGAGAACCGCTTTTGCCCTGCGTAGCGTTCCGGGCAGCGGGTAGAACCAGGCAGAGAATTCCCGGCTAGCAGCTTCCCTGTGGCGGGGAAGTGCAAACGTACACGTTTTCGGCCGAAAACGCGTTTTGCAGCGAAAACGCACACCACGGCTCTTTCTGAGAAAAAGCAAGCACGGAGGACGAGAACCGCTTTTGCCCTGCGTAGCGTTCCGGGCAGCGGGTAGAACCAGGCAGAGAATTCCCGGCTAGCAGCTTCCCTGTGGCGGGCAAGTGCAAACGTACACGTTTTCGGCCGAAAACGCGTTTTCCGGCGAAAACGCACACCACGGCTCTTTCTGAGAAAAAGCAAGCACGGAGGACGAGAACTGCTTTTGCCCTGCGTAGCGTTCCGGGCAGCGTGTAGAACCAGGCAGAGAATTCCCGGCTAGCAGCTTCCCTTTGGCGGGGAATTGCAAACGTACACGTTTTCGGCCGCAAACGCGTTTTCCGGCGAAAACGCACACCACGGCTCTTTCTGAGAAAAAGCAAGCACGGAGGACGAGAACCGCTTTTGCCCTGCGTAGCGTTCCGGGCAGCGGGTAGAACCAGGCAGAGAATTCCCGGCTAGCAGCTTCCCTGTGGCGGGGAAGTGCAAACGTACACGTTTTCGGCCGAAAACGCGTTTTCCGGCGAAAACGCACACCACGGCTCTTTCTGAGAAAAAGCAAGCACGGAGGACGAGAACCGCTTTTGCCCTGCGTAGCGTTCCGGGCAGCGGGTAGAACCAGGCAGAGAATTCCCAGCTAGCAGCTTCCCTGTGGCGGGGAAGTGCAAACGTACACGTTTTCGGCCGAAAACGCGTTTTCCGGCGAAAACGCACACCACGGCTCTGTCTGAGAAAAAGCAAGCACGGAGGACGAGAACCGCTTTTGCCCTGCGTAGCGTTCCGGGCAGCGGGTAGAACCAGGCAGAGAATTCCCGGAGAGCAGCTTCCCTGTGGCGGGGAAGTGCAAACGTACACGTTTTCGGCCGAAAACGCGTTTTCCGGCGAAAACGCACACCACGGCTCTTTCTGAGAAAAAGCAAGCACGGAGGACGAGACCCGCTTTTGCCCTGCGTAGCGTTCCGGGCAGCGGGTAGAACCAGGCAGAGAATTCCCGGCTAGCAGCTTCCCTGTGGCGGGGAAGTGCAAACGTACACGTTTTCGGCCGAAAACGCGTTTTCCGGCGAAAACGCACACCACGGCTCTTTCTGAGAAAAAGCAAGCACGGAGGACGAGAACCGCTTTTACCCTGCGTAGCGTTCCGGGCAGCGGGTAGAACCAGGCAGAGAATTCCCGGCTAGCAGCTTCCCTGTGGCGGGGAAGTGCAAACGTACACGTTTTCGGCCGAAAACGCGTTTTGCAGCGAAAAAGCACACCACGGCTCTTTCTGAGAAAAAGCAAGCACGGAGGACGAGAACCGCTTTTGCCCTGCGTAGCGTTCCGGGCAGCGGGTAGAACCAGGCAGAGAATTCCCGGCTAGCAGCTTCCCTGTGGCGGGGAAGTGCAAACGTACACGTTTTCGGCCGAAAACGCGTTTTCCGGCGAAAACGCACACCACGGCTCTTTCTGAGAAAAAGCAAGCACGGAGGACGAGAACTGCTTTTGCCCTGCGTAGCGTTCCGGGCAGCGTGTAGAACCAGGCAGAGAATTCCCGGCTAGCAGCTTCCCTGTGGCGGGGAATTGCAAACGTACACGTTTTCGGCCGAAAACGCGTTTTCCGGCGAAAACGCACACCACGGCTCTTTCTGAGAAAAAGCAAGCACGGAGGACGAGAACCGCTTTTGCCCTGCGTAGCGTTCCGGGCAGCGGGTAGAACCAGGCAGAGAATTCCCGGCTAGCAGCTTCCCTGTGGCGGGGAAGTGCAAACGTACACGTTTTGGGCCGAAAAAGCGTTTTCCGACGAAATCGCACACCACGGCTCTTTCTGAGAAAAAGCAAGCACGGAGGACGAGAACCGCTTTTGCCCTGCGTAGCGTTCCGGGCAGCGGGTAGAACCAGGCAGAGAATTCCCGGCTAGCAGCTTCCCTGTGGCGGGGAAGTGCAAACGTACACGTTTTCGGCCGAAAACGCGTTTTCCGGCGAAAACGCACACCACGGCTCTTTCTGAGAAAAAGCAAGCACGGAGGACGAGAACCGCTTTTGCCCTGCGTAGCGTTCCGGGCAGCGGGTAGAACCAGGCAGAGAATTCCCGGCTAGCAGCTTCCCTGTGGCGGGGAAGTGCAAACGTACACGTTTTCGGCCGAAAACGCGTTTTCCGGCGAAATCGCACACCACGGCTCTGTATGAGAAAAAGCAAGCACGGAGGACAAGAACCGCTTTTGCCCTGCGTAGCGTTCCTGGCAGCGGGTAGAACCAGGCAGAGAATTCCCGGCTAGCAGCTTCCCTGTGGCGGGGAAGTGCAAACGTACACGTTTTCGGCAGAAAACGCCTTTTCTGGCGAAAACGCACACCACGGCTCTGTCTGAGAAAAAGCAAGCACGGAGGACGAGAACCGCTTTTGTCCTGCGTAGCGTTCCGGGCAGCGGATAGAACCAGGCAGAGAATTCCCGGCTAGCAGCTTCCCTGTGGCGGGGAAGTGCAAACGTACACGTTTTCGGCCGAAAACGCGTTTTCCGGCGAAAACGCACACCACGGCTCTTTCTGAGAAAAAGCAAGCACGGAGGACGAGACCAGCTTTTGCCCTGCGTAGCGTTCCGGGCAGCGGGTAGAACCAGGCAGAGAATTCCCGGCTAGCAGCTTCCCTGTGGCGGGGAAGTGCAAACGTACACGTTTTCGGCCGAAAACGCGTTTTCCGGCGAAAACGCACACCACGGCTCTTTCTGAGAAAAAGCAAGCACGGAGGACGAGAACCGCTTTTGCCCTGCGTAGCGTTCCGGGCAGCGGGTAGAACCAGGCAGAGAATTCCCGGCTAGCAGCTTCCCTGTGGCGGGGAAGTGCAAACGTACACGTTTTCGGCCGAAAACGCGTTTTCCGGCGAAAACGCACACCACGGCTCTTTCTGAGAAAAAGCAAGCACGGAGGACGAGAACCGCTTTTGCCCTGCGTAGCGTTCCGGGCAGCGGGTAGAACCAGGCAGAGAATTCCCGGCTAGCAGCTTCCCTGTGGCGGGGAAGTGCAAACGTACACGTTTTCGGCCGAAAACGCGTTTTCCGGCGAAAACGCACACCACGGCTCTTTCTGAGAAAAAGCAAGCACGGAGGACGAGAACCGCTTTTGCCCTGCGTAGCGTTCCGGGCAGCGGGTAGAACCAGGCAGAGAATTCCCAGCTAGCAGCTTCCCTGTGGCGGGGAAGTGCAAACGTACACGTTTTCGGCCGAAAACGCGTTTTCCGGCGAAAACGCACACCACGGCTCTGTCTGAGAAAAAGCAAGCACGGAGGACGAGAACCGCTTTTGCCCTGCGTAGCGTTCCGGGCAGCGGGTAGAACCAGGCAGAGAATTCCCGGAGAGCAGCTTCCCTGTGGCGGGGAAGTGCAAACGTACACGTTTTCGGCCGAAAACGCGTTTTCCGGCGAAAACGCACACCACGGCTCTTTCTGAGAAAAAGCAAGCACGGAGGACGAGACCCGCTTTTGCCCTGCGTAGCGTTCCGGGCAGCGGGTAGAACCAGGCAGAGAATTCCCGGCTAGCAGCTTCCCTGTGGCGGGGAAGTGCAAACGTACACGTTTTCGGCCGAAAACGCGTTTTCCGGCGAAAACGCACACCACGGCTCTTTCTGAGAAAAAGCAAGCACGGAGGACGAGAACCGCTTTTACCCTGCGTAGCGTTCCGGGCAGCGGGTAGAACCAGGCAGAGAATTCCCGGCTAGCAGCTTCCCTGTGGCGGGGAAGTGCAAACGTACACGTTTTCGGCCGAAAACGCGTTTTGCAGCGAAAAAGCACACCACGGCTCTTTCTGAGAAAAAGCAAGCACGGAGGACGAGAACCGCTTTTGCCCTGCGTAGCGTTCCGGGCAGCGGGTAGAACCAGGCAGAGAATTCCCGGCTAGCAGCTTCCCTGTGGCGGGGAAGTGCAAACGTACACGTTTTCGGCCGAAAACGCGTTTTCCGGCGAAAACGCACACCACGGCTCTTTCTGAGAAAAAGCAAGCACGGAGGACGAGAACTGCTTTTGCCCTGCGTAGCGTTCCGGGCAGCGTGTAGAACCAGGCAGAGAATTCCCGGCTAGCAGCTTCCCTGTGGCGGGGAATTGCAAACGTACACGTTTTCGGCCGAAAACGCGTTTTCCGGCGAAAACGCACACCACGGCTCTTTCTGAGAAAAAGCAAGCACGGAGGACGAGAACCGCTTTTGCCCTGCGTAGCGTTCCGGGCAGCGGGTAGAACCAGGCAGAGAATTCCCGGCTAGCAGCTTCCCTGTGGCGGGGAAGTGCAAACGTACACGTTTTCGGCCGAAAACGCGTTTTCCGACGAAATCGCACACCACGGCTCTTTCTGAGAAAAAGCAAGCACGGAGGACGAGAACCGCTTTTGCCCTGCGTAGCGTTCCGGGCAGCGGGTAGAACCAGGCAGAGAATTCCCGGCTAGCAGCTTCCCTGTGGCGGGGAAGTGCAAACGTACACGTTTTCGGCCGAAAACGCGTTTTCCGGCGAAAACGCACACCACGGCTCTTTCTGAGAAAAAGCAAGCACGGAGGACGAGAACCGCTTTTGCCCTGCGTAGCGTTCCGGGCAGCGGGTAGAACCAGGCAGAGAATTCCCGGCTAGCAGCTTCCCTGTGGCGGGGAAGTGCAAACGTACACGTTTTCGGCCGAAAACGCGTTTTCCGGCGAAATCGCACACCACGGCTCTGTATGAGAAAAAGCAAGCACGGAGGACAAGAACCGCTTTTGCCCTGCGTAGCGTTCCTGGCAGCGGGTAGAACCAGGCAGAGAATTCCCGGCTAGCAGCTTCCCTGTGGCGGGGAAGTGCAAACGTACACGTTTTCGGCAAAAAACGCCTTTTCTGGCGAAAACGCACACCACGGCTCTGTCTGAGAAAAAGCAAGCACGGAGGACGAGAACCGCTTTTGCCCTGCGTAGCGTTCCGGGCAGCGGATAGAACCAGGCAGAGAATTCCCGGCTAGCAGCTTCCCTGTGGCGGGGAAGTGCAAACGTACACGTTTTCGGCCGAAAACGCGTTTTCCGGCGAAAACGCACACCACGGCTCTTTCTGAGAAAAAGCAAGCACGGAGGACGAGACCAGCTTTTGCCCTGCGTAGCGTTCCGGGCAGCGGGTAGAACCAGGCAGAGAATTCCCGGCTAGCAGCTTCCCTGTGGCGGGGAAGTGCAAACGTACACGTTTTCGGCCGAAAACGCGTTTTCCGGCGAAAACGCACACCACGGCTCTTTCTGAGAAAAAGCAAGCACGGAGGACGAGAACCGCTTTTGCCCTGCGTAGCGTTCCGGGCAGCGGGTAGAACCAGGCAGAGAATTCCCGGCTAGCAGCTTCCCTGTGGCGGGGAAGTGCAAACGTACACGTTTTCGGCCGAAAACGCGTTTTCCGGCGAAAACGCACACCACGGCTCTTTCTGAGAAAAAGCAAGCACGGAGGACGAGAACCGCTTTTGCCCTGCGTAGCGTTCCGGGCAGCGGGTAGAACCAGGCAGAGAATTCCCGGCTAGCAGCTTCCCTGTGGCGGGGAAGTGCAAACGTACACGTTTTCGGCCGAAAACGCGTTTTCCGGCGAAAACGCACACCACGGCTCTTTCTGAGAAAAAGCAAGCACGGAGGACGAGAACCGCTTTTGCCCTGCGTAGCGTTCCGGGCAGCGGGTAGAACCAGGCAGAGAATTCCCGGCTAGCAGCTTCCTTGTGGCGGGGAAGTGCAAACGTACACGTTTTCGGCCGAAAACGCGTTTTCCGGCGAAAACGCACACCACGGCTCTGTCTGAGAAAAAGCAAGCACGGAGGACGAGAACCGCTTTTGCCCTGCGTAGCGTTCCGGGCAGCGGGTAGAACCAGGCAGAGAATTCCCGGCTAGCAGCTTCCCTGTGGCGGGGAAGTGCAAACGTACACGTTTTCGGCCGAAAACGCGTTTTCCGGCGAAAACGCACACCACGGCTCTTTCTGAGAAAAAGCAAGCACGGAGGACGAGAACCGCTTTTGCCCTGCGTAGCGTTCCGGGCAGCGGGTAGAACCAGGCAGAGAATTCCCGGCTAGCAGCTTCCCTGTGGCGGGGAAGTGCAAACGTACACGTTTTCGGCCGAAAACGCGTTTTCCGGCGAAAAGGCACACCACGGCTCTTTCTGAGAAAAAGCAAGCACGGAGGACGAGAACCGCTTTTGCCCTGCGTAGCGTTCCGGGCAGCGGGTAGAACCAGGCAGAGAATTCCCGGCTAGCAGCTTCCTTGTGGCGGGGAAGTGCAAACGTACACGTTTTCGGCCGAAAACGCGTTTTCCGGCGAAAACGCACACCACGGCTCTTTCTGAGAAAAAGCAAGCACGGAGGACGAGAACCGCTTTTGCCCTGCGTAGCGTTCCGGGCAGCGGGTAGAACCAGGCAGAGAATTCCCGGCTAGCAGCTTCCCTGTGGCGGGGAAGTGCAAACGTACACGTTTTCGGCCGAAAACGCGTTTTCCGGCGAAAACGCACACCACGGCTCTTTCTGAGAAAAAGCAAGCACGGAGGACGAGAACCGCTTTTGCCCTGCGTAGCGTTCCGGGCAGCGGGTAGAACCAGGCAGAGAATTCCCGGCTAGCAGCTTCCCTGTGGCGGGGAAGTGCAAACGTACACGTTTTCGGCCGAAAACGCGTTTTCCGGCGAAAACGCACACCACGGCTCTTTCTGAGAAAAAGCAAGCACGGAGGACGAGAACCGCTTTTGCCCTGCGTAGCGTTCCGGGCAGCGGGTAGAACCAGGCAGAGAATTCCCGGCTAGCAGCTTCCCTGTGGCGGGGAAGTGCAAACGTACACGTTTTCGGCCGAAAACGCGTTTTCCGGCGAAAACGCACACCACGGCTCTTTCTGAGAAAAAGCAAGCACGGAGGACGAGAACCGCTTTTGCCCTGCGTAGCGTTCCGGGCAGCGGGTAGAACCAGGCAGAGAATTCCCGGCTAGCAGCTTCCCTGTGGCGGGGAAGTGCAAACGTACACGTTTTCGGCCGAAAACGCGTTTTCCGGCGAAAACGCACACCACGGCTCTTTCTGAGAAAAAGCAAGCACGGAGGACGAGAACCGCTTTTGCCCTGCGTAGCGTTCCGGGCAGCGGGTAGAACCAGGCAGAGAATTCCCGGCTAGCAGCTTCCCTGTGGCGGGGAAGTGCAAACGTACACGTTTTCGGCCGAAAACGCGTTTTCCGGCGAAAACGCACACCACGGCTCTTTCTGAGAAAAAGCAAGCACGGAGGACGAGAACCGCTTTTGCCCTGCGTAGCGTTCCGGGCAGCGGGTAGAACCAGGCAGAGAATTCCCGGCTAGCAGCTTCCTGTGGCGGGGAAGTGCAAACGTACACGTTTTCGGCCGAAAACGCGTTTTCCGGCGAAAACGCACACCACGGCTCTTTCTGAGAAAAAGCAAGCACGGAGGACGAGAACCGCTTTTGCCCTGCGTAGCGTTCCGGGCAGCGGGTAGAACCAGGCAGAGAATTCCCGGCTAGCAGCTTCCCTGTGGCGGGGAAGTGCAAACGTACACGTTTTCGGCCGAAAACGCGTTTTCCGGCGAAAACGCACACCACGGCTCTTTCTGAGAAAAAGCAAGCACGGAGGACGAGAACCGCTTTTGCCCTGCGTAGCGTTCCGGGCAGCGGGTAGAACCAGGCAGAGAATTCCCGGCTAGCAGCTTCCCTGTGGCGGGGAAGTGCAAACGTACACGTTTTCGGCCGAAAACGCGTTTTCCGGCGAAAAGGCACACCACGGCTCTTTCTGAGAAAAAGCAAGCACGGAGGACGAGAACCGCTTTTGCCCTGCGTAGCGTTCCGGGCAGCGGGTAGAACCAGGCAGAGAATTCCCGGCTAGCAGCTTCCCTGTGGCGGGGAAGTGCAAACGTACACGTTTTCGGCCGAAAACGCGTTTTCCGGCGAAAACGCACACCACGGCTCTTTCTGAGAAAAAGCAAGCACGGAGGACGAGAACCGCTTTTGCCCTGCGTAGCGTTCCGGGCAGCGGGTAGAACCAGGCAGAGAATTCCCAGCTAGCAGCTTCCCTGTGGCGGGGAAGTGCAAACGTACACGTTTTCGGCCGAAAACGCGTTTTCCGGTGAAAACGCACACCACGGCTCTGTCTGAGAAAAAGCAAGCACGGAGGACGAGACCCGCTTTTGCCCTGCGTAGCGTTCCGGGCAGCGGGTAGAACCAGGCAGAGAATTCCCGGAGAGCAGCTTCCCTGTGGCGGGGAAGTGCAAACGTACACGTTTTCGGCCGAAAACGAGTTTTCCGGCGAAATCGCACACCACGGCTCTTTCTGAGAAAAAGCAAGCACGGAGGACGAGAACCGCTTTTGCCCTGCGTAGCGTTCCGGGCAGCGGGTAGAACCAGGCAGAGAATTCCCGGCTAGCAGCTTCCCTGTGGCGGGGAAGTGCAAACGTACACGTTTTCGGCCGAAAACGCGTTTTCCGGCGAAAACGCACACCACGGCTCTTTCTGAGAAAAAGCAAGCACGGAGGACGAGAACCGCTTTTGCCCTGCGTAGCGTTCCGGGCAGCGGGTAGAACCAGGCAGAGAATTCCCGGCTAGCAGCTTCCCTGTGGCGGGGAAGTGCAAACGTACACGTTTTCGGCCGAAAACGCGTTTTCCGGCGAAAACGCACACCACGGCTCTTTCTGAGAAAAAGCAAGCACGGAGGACGAGAACCGCTTTTGCCCTGCGTAGCGTTCCGGGCAGCGGGTAGAACCAGGCAGAGAATTCCCGGGTAGCAGCTTCCCTGTGGCGGGGAAGTGCAAACGTACACGTTTTCGGCCGAAAACGCGTTTTCCGGCGAAAACGCACACCACGGCTCTTTCTGAGAAAAAGCAAGCACGGAGGACGAGAACCGCTTTTGCCCTGCGTAGCGTTCCGGGCAGCGGGTAGAACCAGGCAGAGAATTCCCGGCTAGCAGCTTCCCTGTGGCGGGGAAGTGCAAACGTACACGTTTTCGGCCGAAAACGCGTTTTCCGGCGAAAACGCACACCACGGCTCTTTCTGAGAAAAAGCAAGCACGGAGGACGAGAACTGCTTTTGCCCTGCGTAGCGTTCCGGGCAGCGTGTAGAACCAGGCAGAGAATTCCCGGCTAGCAGCTTCCCTTTGGCGGGGAATTGCAAACGTACACGTTTTCGGCCGCAAACGCGTTTTCCGGCGAAAACGCACACCACGGCTCTTTCTGAGAAAAAGCAAGCACGGAGGACGAGAACCGCTTTTGCCCTGCGTAGCGTTCCGGGCAGCGGGTAGAACCAGGCAGAGAATTCCCGGCTAGCAGCTTCCCTGTGGCGGGGAAGTGCAAACGTACACGTTTTCGGCCGAAAACGCGTTTTCCGGCGAAATCGCACACCACGGCTCTGTCTGAGAAAAAGCAAGCACGGAGGACAAGAACCGCTTTTGCCCTGCGTAGCGTTCCTGGCAGCGGGTAGAACCAGGCAGAGAATTCCCGGCTAGCAGCTTCCCTGTGGCGGGGAAGTGCAAACGTACAAGTTTTCGGCCGAAAACGCCTTTTCTGGCGAAAACGCACACCACGGCTCTGTCTGAGAAAAAGCAAGCACGGAGGACGAGAACCGCTTTTGCCCTGCGTAGCGTTCCGGGCAGCGGGTAGAACCAGGCAGAGAATTCCCGGCTAGCAGCTTCCCTGTGGCGGGGAAGTGCAAACGTACACGTTTTCGGCCGAAAACGCGTTTTCCGGCGAAAACGCACACCACGGCTCTTTCTGAGAAAAAGCAAGCACGGAGGACGAGAACCGCTTTTGCCTGCGTAGCGTTCCGGGCAGCGGGTAGAACCAGGCAGAGAATTCCCGGCTAGCAGCTTCCCTGTGGCGGGGAAGTGCAAACGTACACGTTTTCGGCCGAAAAAGCGTTTTCCGGCGAAATCGCACACCACGGCTCTGTCTGAGAAAAAGCAAGCACGGAGGACGAGAACCGCTTTTGCCCTGCGTAGCGTTCCGGGCAGCGGATAGAACCAGGCAGAGAATTCCCGGCTAGCAGCTTCCCTGTGGCGGGGAAGTGCAAACGTACACGTTTTCGGCCGAAAACGCGTTTTCCGGCGAAAACGCACACCACGGCTCTTTCTGAGAAAAAGCAAGCACGGAGGACGAGAACCGCTTTTGCCCTGCGTAGCGTTCCGGGCAGCGGGTAGAACCAGGCAGAGAATTCCCGGCTAGCAGCTTCCCTGTGGCGGGGAAGTGCAAACGTACACGTTTTCGGCCGAAAACGCGTTTTCCGGCGAAAACGCACACCACGGCTCTTTCTGAGAAAAAGCAAGCACGGAGGACGAGAACCGCTTTTGCCCTGCGTAGCGTTCCGGGCAGCGGGTAGAACCAGGCAGAGAATTCCCGGCTAGCAGCTTCCCTGTGGCGGGGAAGTGCAAACGTACACGTTTTCGGCCGAAAACGCGTTTTCCGGCGAAAACGCACACCACGGCTCTTTCTGAGAAAAAGCAAGCACGGAGGACGAGAACCGCTTTTGCCCTGCGTAGCGTTCCGGGCAGCGGGTAGAACCAGGCAGAGAATTCCCGGCTAGCAGCTTCCCTGTGGCGGGGAAGTGCAAACGTACACGTTTTCGGCCGAAAACGCGTTTTCCGGCGAAAACGCACACCACGGCTCTTTCTGAGAAAAAGCAAGCACGGAGGACGAGAACCGCTTTTGCCCTGCGTAGCGTTCCGGGCAGCGGGTAGAACCAGGCAGAGAATTCCCGGCTAGCAGCTTCCCTGTGGCGGGGAAGTGCAAACGTACACGTTTTCGGCCGAAAACGCGTTTTCCGGCGAAAACGCACACCACGGCTCTTTCTGAGAAAAAGCAAGCACGGAGGACGAGAACCGCTTTTGCCCTGCGTAGCGTTCCGGGCAGCGGGTAGAACCAGGCAGAGAATTCCCGGCTAGCAGCTTCCCTGTGGCGGGGAAGTGCAAACGTACACGTTTTCAGCCGAAAACGCGTTTTCCGGCGAAAAGGCACACCACGGCTCTTTCTGAGAAAAAGCAAGCACGGAGGACGAGAACCGCTTTTGCCCTGCGTAGCGTTCCGGGCAGCGGGTAGAACCAGGCAGAGAATTCCCGGCTAGCAGCTTCCCTGTGGCGGGGAAGTGCAAACGTACACGTTTTCGGCCGAAAACGCGTTTTCCGGCGAAAAGGCACACCACGGCTCTTTCTGAGAAAAAGCAAGCACGGAGGACGAGAACCGCTTTTGCCCTGCGTAGCGTTCCGGGCAGCGGGTAGAACCAGGCAGAGAATTCCCGGCTAGCAGCTTCCCTGTGGCGGGGAAGTGCAAACGTACACGTTTTCGGCCGAAAACGCGTTTTCCGGCGAAAAGGCACACCACGGCTCTTTCTGAGAAAAAGCAAGCACGGAGGACGAGAACCGCTTTTGCCCTGCGTAGCGTTCCGGGCAGCGGGTAGAACCAGGCAGAGAATTCCCGGCTAGCAGCTTCCCTGTGGCGGGGAAGTGCAAACGTACACGTTTTCGGCCGAAAACGCGTTTTCCGGCGAAAACGCACACCACGGCTCTTTCTGAGAAAAAGCAAGCACGGAGGACGAGAACCGCTTTTGCCCTGCGTAGCGTTCCGGGCAGCGGGTAGAACCAGGCAGAGAATTCCCGGCTAGCAGCTTCCCTGGGGCGGGGAAGTGCAAACGTACACGTTTTCGGCCGAAAACGCGTTTTCCGGCGAAAACGCAAACCACGGCTCTGTCTGAGAAAAAGCAAGCACGGAGGACGAGAACCGCTTTTGCCCTGCGTAGCGTTCCGGGCAGCGGGTAGAACCAGGCAGAGAATTCCCGGCTAGCAGCTTCCCTGTGGCGGGGAAGTGCAAACGTACACGATTTCGGCCGAAAACGCGTTTTCCGGCGAAAACGCACACCACGGCTCTTTCTGAGAAAACGCAAGCACGGAGGACGAGAACCGCTTTTGCCCTGCGTAGCGTTCCGGGCAGCGGGTAGAACCAGGCAGAGAATTCCCGGCTAGCAGCTTCCCTGTGGCGGGGAAGTGCAAACGTACACGTTTTCGGCCGAAAACGCGTTTTCCGGCGAAAACGCACACCACGGCTCTGTCTGAGAAAAAGCAAGCACGGAGGACGAGAACCGCTTTTGCCCTGCGTAGCGTTCCGGGCAGCGGGTAGAACCAGGCAGAGAATTCCCGGCTAGCAGCTTCCCTGTGGCGGGGAAGTGCAAACGTACACGTTTTCGGCCGAAAACGCGTTTTCCGGCGAAAACGCACACCACGGCTCTTTCTGAGAAAAAGCAAGCACGGAGGACGAGAACCGCTTTTGCCCTGCGTAGCGTTCCGGGCAGCGGGTAGAACCAGGCAGAGAATTCCCGGCTAGCAGCTTCCCTGTGGCGGGGAAGTGCAAACGTACACGTTTTCGGCCGAAAACGCGTTTTCCGGCGAAAACGCACACCACGGCTCTTTCTGAGAAAAAGCAAGCACGGAGGACGAGAACCGCTTTTGCCCTGCGTAGCGTTCCGGGCAGCGGGTAGAACCAGGCAGAGAATTCCCGGCTAGCAGCTTCCCTGTGGCGGGGAAGTGCAAACGTACACGTTTTCGGCCGAAAAGGCGTTTTCCGGCGAAAACGCACACCACGGCTCTGTCTGAGAAAAAGCAAGCACGGAGGACGAGAACCGCTTTTGCCCTGCGTAGCGTTCCGGGCAGCGGGTAGAACCAGGCAGAGAATTCCCGGAGAGCAGCTTCCCTGTGGCGGGGAAGTGCAAACGTACACGTTTTCGGCCGAAAACGCGTTTTGCGGCGAAAACGCACACCACGGCTCTTTCTGAGAAAAAGCAAGCACGGAGGACGAGAACCGCTTTTGCCCTGCGTAGCGTTCCGGGCAGCGGGTAGAACCAGGCAGAGAATTCCCGGCTAGCAGCTTCCCTGTGGCGGGGAAGTGCAAACGTACACGATTTCGGCCGAAAACGCGTTTTCCGGCGAAAACGCACACCACGGCTCTTTCTGAGAAAAAGCAAGCACGGAGGACGAGAACCGCTTTTGCCCTGCGTAGCGTTCCGGGCAGCGGGTAGAACCAGGCAGAGAATTCCCGGCTAGCAGCTTCCCTGTGGCGGGGAAGTGCAAACGTACACGTTTTCGGCCGAAAACGCGTTTTCCGGCGAAAACGCACACCACGGCTCTTTCTGAGAAAAAGCAAGCACGGAGGACGAGAACCGCTTTTGCCCTGCGTAGCGTTCCGGGCAGCGGGTAGAACCAGGCAGAGAATTCCCGGCTAGCAGCTTCCCTGTGGCGGGGAAGTGCAAACGTACACGTTTTCGGCCGAAAACGCGTTTTCCGGCGAAAACGCACACCACGGCTCTTTCTGAGAAAAAGCAAGAACGGAGGACGAGAACCGCTTTTGCCCTGCGTAGCGTTCCGGGCAGCGGGTAGAACCAGGCAGAGAATTCCCGGCTAGCAGCTTCCCTGTGGCGGGGAAGTGCAAACGTACACGTTTTCGGCCGAAAACGCGTTTTGCAGCGAAAACGCACACCACGGCTCTTTCTGAGAAAAAGCAAGCACGGAGGACGAGAACCGCTTTTGCCCTGCGTAGCGTTCCGGGCAGCGGGTAGAACCAGGCAGAGAATTCCCGGCTAGCAGCTTCCCTGTGGCGGGGAAGTGCAAACGTACACGTTTTCGGCCGAAAACGCGTTTTCCGGCGAAAACGCACACCACGGCTCTTTCTGAGAAAAAGCAAGCACGGAGGACGAGAACCGCTTTTGCCCTGCGTAGCGTTCCGGGCAGCGGGTAGAACCAGGCAGAGAATTCCCGGCTAGCAGCTTCCCTGTGGCGGGGAAGTGCAAACGTACACGTTTTCGGCCGAAAACGCGTTTTCCGGCGAAAACGCACACCACGGCTCTTTCTGAGAAAAAGCAAGCACGGAGGACGAGAACCGCTTTTGCCCTGCGTAGCGTTCCGGGCAGCGGGTAGAACCAGGCAGAGAATTCCCGGCTAGCAGCTTCCCTGTGGCGGGGAAGTGCAAACGTACACGTTTTCGGTCGAAAACGCGTTTTCCGGCGAAATCGCACACCACGGCTCTTTCTGAGAAAAAGCAAGCACGGAGGACCAGAACCGCTTTTGCCCTGCGTAGCGTTCCGGGCAGCGGGTAGAACCAGGCAGAGAAGTCCCGGCTAGCAGCTTCCCTGTGGCGGGGAAGTGCAAACGTACACGTTTTCGGCCGAAAACGCGTTTTCCGGCGAAATCGCACACCACGGCTCTTTCTGAGAAAAAGCAAGCACGGAGGACGAGAACCGCTTTTGCCCTGCGTAGCGTTCCGGGCAGCGGGTAGAACCAGGCAGAGAATTCCCGGCTAGCAGCTTCCCTGTGGCGGGGAAGTGCAAACGTACACGTTTTCGGCCGAAAACGCGTTTTCCGGCGAAATCGCACACCACGGCTCTTTCTGAGAAAAAGCAAGCACGGAGGACGAGAACCGCTTTTGCCCTGCGTAGCGTTCCGGGCAGCGGGTAGAACCAGGCAGAGAAGTCCCGGCTAGCAGCTTCCCTGTGGCGGGGAAGTGCAAACGTACACGTTTTCGGCCGAAAACGCGTTTTCCGGCGAAAACGCACACCACGGCTCTTTCTGAGAAAAAGCAAGCACGGAGGACGAGAACCGCTTTTGCCCTGCGTAGCGTTCCGGGCAGCGGGTAGAACCAGGCAGAGAATTCCCGGCTAGCAGCTTCCCTGTGGCGGGGAAGTGCAAACGTACACGTTTTCGGCCGAAAACGCGTTTTCCGGCGAAAACGCACACCACGGCTCTTTCTGAGAAAAAGCAAGCACGGAGGACGAGAACCGCTTTTGCCCTGCGTAGCGTTCCGGGCAGCGGGTAGAACCAGGCAGAGAAGTCCCGGCTAGCAGCTTCCCTGTGGCGGGGAAGTGCAAACGTACACGTTTTCGGCCGAAAACGCGTTTTCCGGCGAAAACGCACACCACGGCTCTTTCTGAGAAAAAGCAAGCACGGAGGACGAGAACCGCTTTTGCCCTGCGTAGCGTTCCGGGCAGCGGGTAGAACCAGGCAGAGAATTCCCGGCTAGCAGCTTCCCTGTGGCGGGGAAGTGCAAACGTACACGTTTTCGGCCGAAAACGCGTTTTCCGGCGAAAACGCACACCACGGCTCTTTCTGAGAAAAAGCAAGCACGGAGGACGAGAACCGCTTTTGCCCTGCGTAGCGTTCCGGGCAGCGGGTAGAACCAGGCAGAGAATTCCCGGCTAGCAGCTTCCCTGTGGCGGGGAAGTGCAAACGTACACGTTTTCGGCCGAAAAAGCGTTTTCCGGCGAAATCGCACACCACGGCTCTGTCTGAGAAAAAGCAAGCACTGAGGACGAGAACCGCTTTTGCCCTGCGTAGCGTTCCGGGCAGCGGGTAGAACCAGGCAGAGAAATCCCGGCTATCAGCTTCCCTGTGGCGGGGAAGTGCAAACGTACACGTTTTCGGCCGAAAACGCGTTTTGCGGCGAAAACGCACACCACGGCTCTTTCTGAGAAAAAGCAAGCACGGAGGACGAGAACCGCTTTTGCCCTGCGTAGCGTTCCGGGCAGCGGGTAGAACCAGGCAGAGAATTCCCGGCTAGCAGCTTCCCTGTGGCGGGGAAGTGCAAACGTACACGTTTTCGGCCGAAAACGCGTTTTCCGGCGAAAACGCACACCACGGCTCTTTCTGAGAAAAAGCAAGCACGGAGGACGAGAACCGCTTTTGCCCTGCGTAGCGTTCCGGGCAGCGGGTAGAACCAGGCAGAGAATTCCCGGCTAGCAGCTTCCCTGTGGCGGGGAAGTGCAAACGTACACGTTTTCGGTCGAAAACGCGTTTTCCGGCGAAATCGCACACCACGGCTCTTTCTGAGAAAAAGCAAGCACGGAGGACCAGAACCGCTTTTGCCCTGCGTAGCGTTCCGGGCAGCGGGTAGAACCAGGCAGAGAAGTCCCGGCTAGCAGCTTCCCTGTGGCGGGGAAGTGCAAACGTACACGTTTTCGGCCGAAAACGCGTTTTCCGGCGAAAACGCACACCACGGCTCTTTCTGAGAAAAAGCAAGCACGGAGGACGAGAACCGCTTTTGCCCTGCGTAGCGTTCCGGGCAGCGGGTAGAACCAGGCAGAGAATTCCCGGCTAGCAGCTTCCCTGTGGCGGGGAAGTGCAAACGTACACGTTTTCGGCCGAAAACGCGTTTTCCGGCGAAAACGCACACCACGGCTCTTTCTGAGAAAAAGCAAGCACGGAGGACGAGAACCGCTTTTGCCCTGCGTAGCGTTCCGGGCAGCGGGTAGAACCAGGCAGAGAATTCCCGGCTAGCAGCTTCCCTGTGGCGGGGAAGTGCAAACGTACACGTTTTCGGCCGAAAACGCGTTTTCCGGCGAAAACGCACACCACGGCTCTGTCTGAGAAAAAGCAAGCACGGAGGACGAGAACCGCTTTTGCCCTGCGTAGCGTTCCGGGCAGCGGGTAGAACCAGGCAGAGAATTCCCGGCTAGCAGCTTCCCTGTGGCGGGGAAGTGCAAACGTACACGTTTTCGGCCGAAAACGCGTTTTCCGGCGAAAACGCACACCACGGCTCTTTCTGAGAAAAAGCAAGCACGGAGGACGAGAACCGCTTTTGCCCTGCGTAGCGTTCCGGGCAGCGGGTAGAACCAGGCAGAGAATTCCCGGCTAGCAGCTTCCCTGTGGCGGGGAAGTGCAAACGTACACGTTTTCGGCCGAAAAAGCGTTTTCCGGCGAAATCGCACACCACGGCTCTGTCTGAGAAAAAGCAAGCACGGAGGACGAGAACCGCTTTTGCCCTGCGTAGCGTTCCGGGCAGCGGGTAGAACCAGGCAGAGAAATCCCGGCTATCAGCTTCCCTGTGGCGGGGAAGTGCAAACGTACACGTTTTCGGCCGAAAAGGCGTTTTCCGGCGAAAACGCACACCACGGCTCTTTCTGAGAAAAAGCAAGCACGGAGGACGAGAACCGCTTTTGCCCTGCGTAGCGTTCCGGGCAGCGGGTAGAACCAGGCAGAGAATTCCCGGCTAGCAGCTTCCCTGTGGCGGGGAAGTGCAAACGTACACGTTTTCGGCCGAAAACGCGTTTTCCGGCGAAAACGCACACCACGGCTCTTTCTGAGAAAAAGCAAGCACGGAGGACGAGAACCGCTTTTGCCCTGCGTAGCGTTCCGGGCAGCGGGTAGAACCAGGCAGAGAATTCCCGGCTAGCAGCTTCCCTGTGGCGGGGAAGTGCAAACGTACACGTTTTCGGCCGAAAACGCGTTTTCCGGCGAAAACGCACACCACGGCTCTTTCTGAGAAAAAGCAAGCACGGAGGACGAGAACCGCTTTTGCCCTGCGTAGCGTTCCGGGCAGCGGGTAGAACCAGGCAGAGAATTCCCGGCTAGCAGCTTCCCTGTGGCGGGGAAGTGCAAACGTACACGTTTTCGGCCGAAAACGCGTTTTCCGGCGAAAACGCACACCACGGCTCTTTCTGAGAAAAAGCAAGCACGGAGGACGAGAACCGCTTTTGCCCTGCGTAGCGTTCCGGGCAGCGGGTAGAACCAGGCAGAGAATTCCCGGCTAGCAGCTTCCCTGTGGCGGGGAAGTGCAAACGTACACGTTTTCGGCCGAAAACGCGTTTTCCGGCGAAAACGCACACCACGGCTCTGTCTGAGAAAAAGCAAGCACGGAGGACGAGAACCGCTTTTGCCCTGCGTAGCGTTCCGGGCAGCGGGTAGAACCAGGCAGAGAATTCCCGGCTAGCAGCTTCCCTGTGGCGGGGAAGTGCAAACGTACACGTTTTCGGCCGAAAACGCATTTTCCGGCGAAAACGCACACCACGGCTCTTTCTGAGAAAAAGCAAGCACGGAGGACGAGAACCGCTTTTGCCCTGCGTAGCGTTCCGGGCAGCGGGTAGAACCAGGCAGAGAATTCCCGGCTAGCAGCTTCCCTGTGGCGGGGAAGTGCAAACGTACACGTTTTCGGCCGAAAACGCGTTTTCCGGCGAAAACGCACACCACGGCTCTTTCTGAGAAAAAGCAAGCACGGAGGACGAGAACCGCTTTTGCCCTGCGTAGCGTTCCGGGCAGCGGGTAGAACCAGGCAGAGAATTCCCGGCTAGCAGCTTCCCTGTGGCGGGGAAGTGCAAACGTACACGTTTTCGGCCGAAAAAGCGTTTTCCGGCGAAAACGCACACCACGGCTCTTTCTGAGAAAAAGCAAGCACGGAGGACGAGAACCGCTTTTGCCCTGCGTAGCGTTCCGGGCAGCGGGTAGAACCAGGCAGAGAATTCCCGGCTAGCATCTTCCTTGTGGCGGGGAAGTGCAAACGTACACGTTTTCGGCCGAAAACGCGTTTTCCGGCGAAAACGCACACCACGGCTCTTTCTGAGAAAAAGCAAGCACGGAGGACGAGAACCGCTTTTGCCCTGCGTAGCGTTCCGGGCAGCGGGTAGAACCAGGCAGAGAAGTCCCGGCTAGCAGCTTCCCTGTGGCGGGGAAGTGCAAACGTACACGTTTTCGGCCGAAAACGCGTTTTCCGGCGAAAAGGCACACCACGGCTCTTTCTGAGAAAAAGCAAGCACGGAGGACGAGAACCGCTTTTGCCCTGCGTAGCGTTCCGGGCAGCGGGTAGAACCAGGCAGAGAATTCCCGGCTAGCAGCTTCCCTGTGGCGGGGAAGTGCAAACGTACACGTTTTCGGCCGAAAACACGTTTTCCGGCGAAAACGCACACCACGGCTCTTTCTGAGAAAAAGCAAGCACGGAGGACGAGAACCGCTTTTGCCCTGCGTAGCGTTCCGGGCAGCGGGTAGAACCAGGCAGAGAATTCCCGGCTAGCAGCTTCCCTGTGGCGGGGAAGTGCAAACGTACACGTTTTCGGCCGAAAACGCGTTTTCCGGCGAAAACGCACACCACGGCTCTTTCTGAGAAAAAGCAAGCACGGAGGACGAGAACCGCTTTTGCCCTGCGTAGCGTTCCGGGCAGCGGGTAGAACCAGGCAGAGAATTCCCGGCTAGCAGCTTCCTTGTGGCGGGGAAGTGCAAACGTACACGTTTTCGGCCGAAAACGCGTTTTCCGGCGAAAACGCACACCACGGGTCTTTCTGAGAAAAAGCAAGCACGGAGGACGAGAACCGCTTTTGCCCTGCGTAGCGTTCCGGGCAGCGGGTAGAACCAGGCAGAGAATTCCCGGCTAGCAGCTTCCCTGTGGCGGGGAAGTGCAAACGTACACGTTTTCGGCCGAAAACGCGTTTTCCGGTGAAAACGCACACCACGGCTCTGTCTGAGAAAAAGCAAGCACGGAGGACGAGAACCGCTTTTGCCCTGCGTAGCGTTCCGGGCAGCGGGTAGAACCAGGCAGAGAATTCCCGGCTAGCAGCTTCCCTGTGGCGGGGAAGTGCAAACGTACACGTTTTCGGCCGAAAACGCGTTTTCCGGCGAAAACGCACACCACGGCTCTTTCTGAGAAAAAGCAAGCACGGAGGACGAGAACCGCTTTTGCCCTGCGTAGCGTTCCGGGCAGCGGGTAGAACCAGGCAGAGAATTCCCGGCTAGCAGTTTCCCTGTGGCGGGGAAGTGCAAACGTACACGTTTTCGGCCGAAAACGCGTTTTCCGGCGAAAACGCACACCACGGCTCTTTCTGAGAAAAAGCAAGCACGGAGGACGAGAACCGCTTTTGCCCTGCGTAGCGTTCCGGGCAGCGGGTAGAACCAGGCAGAGAATTCCCGGCTAGCAGCTTCCCTGTGGCAGGGAAGTGCAAACGTACACGTTTTCGGCCGAAAACGCGTTTTCCGGCGAAAACGCACACCACGGCTCTTTCTGAGAAAAAGCAAGCACGGAGGACGAGAACCGCTTTTGCCCTGCGTAGCGTTCCGGGCAGCGGGTAGAACCAGGCAGAGAATTCCCGGCTAGCAGCTTCCCTGTGGCGGGGAAGTGCAAACGTACACGTTTTCGGCCGAAAACGCGTTTTCCGGCGAAAACGCACACCACGGCTCTGTCTGAGAAAAAGCAAGCACGGAGGACGAGAACCGCTTTTGCCCTGCGTAGCGTTCCGGGCAGCGGGTAGAACCAGGCAGAGAATTCCCGGCTAGCAGCTTCCCTGTGGCGGGGAAGTGCAAACGTACACGTTTTCGGCCGAAAACGCGTTTTCCGGCGAAAACGCACACCACGGCTCTTTCTGAGAAAAAGCAAGCACGGAGGACGAGAACCGCTTTTGCCCTGCGTAGCGTTCCGGGCAGCGGGTAGAACCAGGCAGAGAATTCCCGGCTAGCAGCTTCCCTGTGGCGGGGAAGTGCAAACGTACACGATTTCGGCCGAAAACACGTTTTCCGGCGAAAACGCACACCACGGCTCTTTCTGAGAAAAAGCAAGCACGGAGGACGAGAACCGCTTTTGCCCTGCGTAGCGTTCCGGGCAGCGGGTAGAACCAGGCAGAGAATTCCCGGCTAGCAGCTTCCCTGTGGCGGGGAAGTGCAAACGTACACGTTTTCGGCCGAAAACGCGTTTTCCGGCGAAATCGCACACCACGGCTCTGTCTGAGAAAAAGCAAGCACGGAGGACAAGAACCGCTTTTGCCCTGCGTAGCGTTCCGGGCAGCGGGTAGAACCAGGCAGAGAATTCCCGGCTAGCAGCTTCCCTGTGGCGGGGAAGTGCAAACGTACACGTTTTCGGCCGAAAACGCCTTTTCTGGCGAAAACGCACACCACGGCTCTGTCTGTGAAAAAGCAAGCACGGAGGACGAGAACCGCTTTTGCCCTGCGTAGCGTTCCGGGCAGCGGGTAGAACCAGGCAGAGAATTCCCGGCTAGCAGCTTCCCTGTGGCGGGGAAGTGCAAACGTACACGTTTTCGGCCGAAAACGCGTTTTCCGGCGAAAACGCACACCACGGCTCTTTCTGAGAAAAAGCAAGCACGGAGGACGAGAACCGCTTTTGCCCTGCGTAGCGTTCCGGGCAGCGGGTAGAACCAGGCAGAGAATTCCCGGCTAGCAGCTTCCCTGTGGCGGGGAAGTGCAAACGTACACGTTTTCGGCCGAAAACGCGTTTTCCGGCGAAATCGCACACCACGGCTCTGTCTGAGAAAAAGCAAGCACGGAGGACGAGAACCGCTTTTGCCCTGCGTAGCGTTCCGGGCAGCGGGTAGAACCAGGCAGAGAATTCCCGGCTAGCAGCTTCCCTGGGGCGGGGAAGTGCAAACGTACACGTTTTCGGCCGAAAACGCGTTTTCCGGCGAAAACGCACAGCACGGCTCTTTCTGAGAAAAAGCAAGCACGGAGGACGAGAACCGCTTTTGCCCTGCGTAGCGTTCCGGGCAGCGGGTAGAACCAGGCAGAGAATTCCCGGCTAGCAGCTTCCCTGTGGCGGGGAAGTGCAAACGTACACGATTTCGGCCGAAAACGCGTTTTCCGGCGAAAACGCACACCACGGCTCTTTCTGAGAAAAAGCAAGCACGGAGGACGAGAACCGCTTTTGCCCTGCGTAGCGTTCCGGGCAGCGGGTAGAACCAGGCAGAGAATTCCCGGCTAGCAGCTTCCCTGTGGCGGGGAAGTGCAAACGTACACGTTTTCGGCCGAAAACGCGTTTTCCGGCGAAAACGCACACCACGGCTCTGTCTGAGAAAAAGCAAGCACGGAGGACGAGAACCGCTTTTGCCCTGCGTAGCGTTCCGGGCAGCGGGTAGAACCAGGCAGAGAATTCCCGGCTAGCAGCTTCCCTGTGGCGGGGAAGTGCAAACGTACACGTTTTCGGCCGAAAAAGCGTTTTCCGGCGAAATCGCACACCACGGCTCTGTCTGAGAAAAAGCAAGCACGGAGGACGAGAACCGCTTTTGCCCTGCGTAGCGTTCCGGGCAGCGGGTAGAACCAGGCAGAGAATTCCCGGCTAGCAGCTTCCCTGTGGCGGGGAAGTGCAAACGTACACGTTTTCGGCCGAAAACGCGTTTTCCGGCGAAAACGCACACCACGGCTCTTTCTGAGAAAAAGCAAGCACGGAGGACGAGAACCGCTTTTGCCCTGCGTAGCGTTCCGGGCAGCGGGTAGAACCAGGCAGAGAATTCCCGGCTAGCAGCTTCCCTGTGGCGGGGAAGTGCAAACGTACACGTTTTCGGCCGAAAACGCGTTTTCCGGCGAAAACGCACACCACGGCTCTTTCTGAGAAAAAGCAAGCACGGAGGACGAGAACCGCTTTTGCCCTGCGTAGCGTTCCGGGCAGCGGGTAGAACCAGGCAGAGAATTCCCGGCTAGCAGCTTCCCTGTGGCGGGGAAGTGCAAACGTACACGATTTCGGCCGAAAACGCGTTTTCCGGCGAAAACGCACACCACGGCTCTTTCTGAGAAAAAGCAAGCACGGAGGACGAGAACCGCTTTTGCCCTGCGTAGCGTTCCGGGCAGCGGGTAGAACCAGGCAGAGAATTCCCGGCTAGCAGCTTCCCTGTGGCGGGGAAGTGCAAACGTACACGTTTTCGGCCGAAAACGCGTTTTCCGGCGAAAACGCACACCACGGCTCTTTCTGAGAAAAAGCAAGCACGGAGGACGAGAACCGCTTTTGCCCTGCGTAGCGTTCCGGGCAGCGGGTAGAACCAGGCAGAGAATTCCCGGCTAGCAGCTTCCCTGTGGCGGGGAAGTGCAAACGTACACGTTTTCGGCCGAAAACGCGTTTTCCGGCGAAAACGCACACCACGGCTCTTTCTGAGAAAAAGCAAGCACGGAGGACGAGAACCGCTTTTGCCCTGCGTAGCGTTCCGGGCAGCGGGTAGAACCAGGCAGAGAATTCCCGGCTAGCAGCTTCCCTGTGGCGGGGAAGTGCAAACGTACACGTTTTCGGCCGAAAACGCGTTTTCCGGCGAAAACGCACACCACGGCTCTTTCTGAGAAAAAGCAAGCACGGAGGACGAGAACCGCTTTTCCCTGCGTAGCGTTCCGGGCAGCGGGTAGAACCAGGCAGAGAATTCCCGGCTAGCAGCTTCCTTGTGGCGGGGAAGTGCAAACGTACACGTTTTCGGCCGAAAACGCGTTTTCCGGCGAAAACGCACACCACGGCTCTTTCTGAGAAAAAGCAAGCACGGAGGACGACAACTGCTTTTGCCCTGCGTAGCGTTCCGGGCAGCGGGTAGAACCAGGCAGAGAATTCCCGGCTAGCAGCTTCCCTGGGGCGGGGAAGTGCAAACGTACACGTTTTCGGCCGAAAACGCGTTTTCCGGCGAAAACGCACAACACGGCTCTGTCTGAGAAAAAGCAAGCACGGAGGACGAGAACCGCTTTTGCCCTGCGTAGCGTTCCGGGCAGCGGGTAGAACCAGGCAGAGAATTCCCGGCTAGCAGCTTCCCTGTGGCGGGGAAGTGCAAACGTACACGTTTTCGGCCGAAAACGCGTTTTCCGGCGAAAACGCACACCACGGCTCTTTCTGAGAAAAAGCAAGCACGGAGGACGAGAACCGCTTTTGCCCTGCGTAGCGTTCCGGGCAGCGGGTAGAACCAGGCAGAGAATTCCCGGCTAGCAGCTTCCCTGTGGCGGGGAAGTGCAAACGTACACGATTTCGGCCGAAAACACGTTTTCCGGCGAAAACGCACACCACGGCTCTTTCTGAGAAAAAGCAAGCACGGAGGACGAGAACCGCTTTTGCCCTGCGTAGCGTTCCGGGCAGCGGGTAGAACCAGGCAGAGAATTCCCGGCTAGCAGCTTCCCTGTGGCGGGGAAGTGCAAACGTACACGTTTTCGGCCGAAAACGCGTTTTCCGGCGAAAACGCACACCACGGCTCTGTCTGAGAAAAAGCAAGCACGGAGGACGAGAACGGCTTTTGCCCTGCGTAGCGTTCCGGGCAGCGGGTAGAACCAGGCAGAGAATTCCCGGCTAGCAGCTTCCCTGTGGCGGGGAAGTGCAAACGTACACGTTTTCGGCCGAAAACGCGTTTTCCGGCGAAAACGCACACCACGGCTCTTTCTGAGAAAAAGCAAGCACGGAGGACGAGAACCGCTTTTGCCCTGCGTAGCGTTCCGGGCAGCGGGTAGAACCAGGCAGAGAATTCCCGGCTAGCAGCTTCCCTGTGGCGGGGAAGTGCAAACGTACACGTTTTCGGCCGAAAACGCGTTTTCCGGCGAAAAGGCACACCACGGCTCTTTCTGAGAAAAAGCAAGCACGGAGGACGAGAACCGCTTTTGCCCTGCGTAGCGTTCCGGGCAGCGGGTAGAACCAGGCAGAGAATACCCGGCTAGCAGCTTCCCTGTGGCGGGGAAGTGCAAACGTACACGTTTTCGGCTGAAAACGCGTTTTCCGGCGAAAACGCACACCACGGCTCTTTCTGAGAAAAAGCAAGCACGGAGGACGAGAACCGCTTTTGCCCTGCGTAGCGTTCCGGGCAGCGGGTAGAACCAGGCAGAGAATTCCCGGCTAGCAGCTTCCCTGTGGCGGGGAAGTGCAAACGTACACGTTTTCGGCCGAAAACGCGTTTTCCGGCGAAAACGCACAACACGGCTCTTTCTGAGAAAAAGCAAGCACGGAGGACGAGAACCGCTTTTGCCCTGCGTAGCGTTCCGGGCAGCGGGTAGAACCAGGCAGAGAATTCCCGGCTAGCAGCTTCCTTGTGGCGGGGAAGTGCAAACGTACACGTTTTCGGCCGAAAACGCGTTTTCCGGCGAAATCGCACACCACGGCTCTTTCTGAGAAAAAGCAAGCACGGAGGACGAGAACCGCTTTTGCCCTGCGTAGCGTTCCGGGCAGCGGGTAGAACCAGGCAGAGAATTCCCGGCTAGCAGCTTCCTTGTGGCGGGGAAGTGCAAACGTACACGTTTTCGGCCGAAAACGCGTTTTCCGGCGAAAACGCACACCACGGCTCTTTCTGAGAAAAAGCAAGCACGGAGGACGAGAACCGCTTTTGCCCTGCGTAGCGTTCCGGGCAGCGGGTAGAACCAGGCAGAGAATTCCCGGCTAGCAGCTTCCCTGTGGCGGGGAAGTGCAAACGTACACGATTTCGGCCGAAAACGCGTTTTCCGGCGAAAACGCACACCACGGCTCTTTCTGAGAAAAAGCAAGCACGGAGGACGAGAACCGCTTTTGCCCTGCGTAGCGTTCCGGGCAGCGGGTAGAACCAGGCAGAGAATTCCCGGCTAGCAGCTTCCCTGTGGCGGGGAAGTGCAAACGTACACGTTTTCGGCCGAAAACGCGTTTTCCGGCGAAAAGGCACACCACGGCTCTTTCTGAGAAAAAGCAAGCACGGAGGACGAGAACCGCTTTTGCCCTGCGTAGCGTTCCGGGCAGCGGGTAGAACCAGGCAGAGAATTCCCGGCTAGCAGCTTCCCTGTGGCGGGGAAGTGCAAACGTACACGTTTTCAGCTGAAAACGCGTTTTCCGGCGAAAAGGCACACCACGGCTCTTTCTGAGAAAAAGCAAGCACGGAGGACGAGAACCGCTTATGCCCTGCGTAGCGTTCCGGGCAGCGGGTAGAACCAGGCAGAGAATTCCCGGCTAGCAGCTTCCCTGTGGCGGGGAAGTGCAAACGTACACGTTTTCGGCCGAAAACGCGTTTTCCGGCGAAAAGGCACACCACGGCTCTTTCTGAGAAAAAGCAAGCACGGAGGACGAGAACCGCTTTTGCCCTGCGTAGCGTTCCGGGCAGCGGGTAGAACCAGGCAGAGAATTCCCGGCTAGCAGCTTCCCTGTGGCGGGGAAGTGCAAACGTACACGTTTTCAGCTGAGAACGCGTTTTCCGGCGAAAACGCACACCACGGCTCTTTCTGAGAAAAAGCAAGCACGGAGGACGAGAACCGCTTTTGCCCTGCGTAGCGTTCCGGGCAGCGGGTAGAACCAGGCAGAGAATTCCCGGCTAGCAGCTTCCCTGTGGCGGGGAAGTGCAAACGTACACGTTTTCGGCCGAAAACGCGTTTTCCGCCGAAAACGCACACCACGGCTCTTTCTGAGAAAAAGCAAGCACGGAGGACGAGAACCGCTTTTGCCCTGCGTAGCGTTCCGGGCAGCGGGTAGAACCAGGCAGAGAATTCCCGGCTAGCAGCTTCCCTGTGGCGGGGAAGTGCAAACGTACACGTTTTCGGCCGAAAACGCGTTTTCCGGCGAAAACGCACACCACGGCTCTTTCTGAGAAAAAGCAAGCACGGAGGACGAGAACCGCTTTTGCCCTGCGTAGCGTTCCTGGCAGCGGGTAGAACCAGGCAGAGAATTCCCGGCTAGCAGCTTCCCTGTGGCGGGGAAGTGCAAACGTACACGTTTTCGGCCGAAAACGCGTTTTCCGGCGAAAACGCACACCACGGCTCTTTCTGAGAAAAAGCAAGCACGGAGGACGAGAACCGCTTTTGCCCTGCGTAGCGTTCCGGGCAGCGGGTCGAACCAGGCAGAGAATTCCCGGCTAGCAGCTTCCCTGTGGCGGGGAAGTGCAAACGTACACGTTTTCGGCCGAAAACGCGTTTTCCGGCGAAAAGGCACACCACGGCTCTTTCTGAGAAAAAGCAAGCACGGAGGACGAGAACCGCTTTTGCCCTGCGTAGCGTTCCGGGCAGCGGGTAGAACCAGGCAGAGAATTCCCGGCTAGCAGCTTCCCTGTGGTGGGGAAGTGCAAACGTACACGTTTTCGGCCGAAAACGCGTTTTCCGGCGAAAACGCACACCACGGCTCTTTCTGAGAAAAAGCAAGCACGGAGGACGAGAACCGCTTTTGCCCTGCGTAGCGTTCCGGGCAGCGGGTAGAACCAGGCAGAGAATTCCCGGCTAGCAGCTTCCCTCTGGCGGGGAAGTGCAAACGTACACGTTTTCGGCCGAAAACGCGTTTTCCGGCGAAAACGCACACCACGGCTCTTTCTGAGAAAAAGCAAGCACGGAGGACGAGAACCGCTTTTGCCCTGCGTAGCGTTCCGGGCAGCGGGTAGAACCAGGCAGAGAATTCCCGGCTAGCAGCTTCCCTGTGGCGGGGAAGTGCAAACGTACACGTTTTCGGCCGAAAACGCGCTTTCTGGCGAAAAGGCACACCACGGCTCTTTCTGAGAAAAAGCAAGCACGGAGGACGAGAACCGCTTTTGCCCTGCGTAGCGTTCCGGGCAGCGGGTAGAACCAGGCAGAGAATTCCCGGCTAGCAGCTTCCCTGTGGCGGGGAAGTGCAAACGTACACCTTTTCGGCCGAAAACGCGTTTTCCGGCGAAAACGCACACCACGGCTCTTTCTGAGAAAAAGCAAGCACGGAGGACGAGAACCGCTTTTGCCCTGCGTAGCGTTCCGGGCAGCGGGTAGAACCAGGCAGAGAATTCCCGGCTAGCAGCTTCCCTGTGGCGGGGAAGTGCAAACGTACACGTTTTCGGCCGAAAACGCGTTTTCCGGCGAAAACGCACACCACGGCTCTTTCTGAGAAAAAGCAAGCACGGAGGACGAGAACCGCTTTTGCCCTGCGTAGCGTTCCGGGCAGCGGGTAGAACCAGGCAGAGAATTCCCGGCTAGCAGCTTCCCTGTGGCGGGGAAGTGCAAACGTACACGTTTTCGGCCGAAAACGCGTTTTCCGGCGAAAACGCACACCACGGCTCTTTCTGAGAAAAAGCAAGCACGGAGGACGAGAACCGCTTTTGCCCTGCGTAGCGTTCCGGGCAGCGGGTAGAACCAGGCAGAGAATTCCCGGCTAGCAGCTTCCCTGTGGCGGGGAAGTGCAAACGTACACGTTTTCGGCCGAAAACGCGTTTTCCGGCGAAAAGGCACACCACGGCTCTTTCTGAGAAAAAGCAAGCACGGAGGACGAGAACCGCTTTTGCCCTGCGTAGCGTTCCGGGCAGCGGGTAGAACCAGGCAGAGAATTCCCGGCTAGCAGCTTCCCTGTGGCGGGGAAGTGCAAACGTACACGTTTTCGGCCGAAAACGCGTTTTCCGGCGAAAAGGCTCACCACGGCTCTTTCTGAGAAAAAGCAAGCACGGAGGACGAGAACCGCTTATGCCCTGCGTAGCGTTCCGGGCAGCGGGTAGAACCAGGCAGAGAATTCCCGGCTAGCAGCTTCCCTGTGGCGGGGAAGTGCAAACGTACACGTTTTCGGCCGAAAACGCGTTTTCCGGCGAAAAGGCACACCACGGCTCTTTCTGAGAAAAAGCAAGCACGGAGGACGAGAACCGCTTTTGCCCTGCGTAGCGTTCCGGGCAGCGGGTAGAACCAGGCAGAGAATTCCCGGCTAGCAGCTTCCCTGTGGCGGGGAAGTGCAAACGTACACGTTTTCAGCTGAAAACGCGTTTTCCGGCGAAAACGCACACCACGGCTCTTTCTGAGAAAAAGCAAGCACGGAGGACGAGAACCGCTTTTGCCCTGCGTAGCGTTCCGGGCAGCGGGTAGAACCAGGCAGAGAATTCCCGGCTAGCAGCTTCCCTGTGGCGGGGAAGTGCAAACGTACACGTTTTCGGCCGAAAACGCGTTTTCCGGCGAAATCGCACACCACGGCTCTTTCTGAGAAAAAGCAAGCACGGAGGACGAGAACCGCTTTTGCCCTGCGTAGCATTCCGGGCAGCGGGTAGAACCAGGCAGACAATTCCCGGCTAGCAGCTTCCCTGTGGCGGGGAAGTGCAAACGTACACGTTTTCGGCCGAAAACGCGTTTTCCGGCGAAAACGCACACCACGGCTCTTTCTGAGAAAAAGCAAGCACGGAGGACGAGAACCGCTTTTGCCCTGCGTAGCGTTCCGGGCAGCGGGTAGAACCAGGCAGAGAATTCCCGGCTAGCAGCTTCCCTGTGGCGGGGAAGTGCAAACGTACACGTTTTCGGCCGAAAACGCGTTTTCCGGCGAAAACGCACACCACGGCTCTTTCTGAGAAAAAGCAAGCACGGAGGACGAGAACCGCTTTTGCCCTGCGTAGCGTTCCGGGCAGCGGGTCGAACCAGGCAGAGAATTCGCGGCTAGCAGCTTCCCTGTGGCGGGGAAGTGCAAACGTACACGTTTTCGGCCGAAAACGCGTTTTCCGGCGAAAAGGCACACCACGGCTCTTTCTGAGAAAAAGCAAGCACGGAGGACGAGAACCGCTTTTGCCCTGCGTAGCGTTCCGGGCAGCGGGTAGAACCAGGCAGAGAATTCCCGGCTAGCAGCTTCCCTGTGGCGGGGAAGTGCAAACGTACACGTTTTCGGCCGAAAACGCGTTTTCCGGCGAAAACGCACACCACGGCTCTTTCTGAGAAAAAGCAAGCACGGAGGACGAGAACCGCTTTTGCCCTGCATAGCGTTCCGGGCAGCGGGTAGAACCAGGCAGAGAATTCCCGGCTAGCAGCTTCCCTGTGGTGGGGAAGTGCAAACGTACACGTTTTCGGCCGAAAACGCGTTTTCCGGCGAAAACGCACACCACGGCTCTTTCTGAGAAAAAGCAAGCACGGAGGACGAGAACCGCTTTTGCCCTGCGTAGCGTTCCGGGCAGCGGGTAGAACCAGGCAGAGAATTCCCGGCTAGCAGCTTCCCTGTGGCGGGGAAGTGCAAACGTACACGTTTCCGGCCGAAAACGCATTTTCCGGCGAAAACGCACACCACGGCTCTTTCTGAGAAAAAGCAAGCACGGAGGACGAGAACCGCTTTTGCCCTGCGTAGCGTTCCAGGCAGCGGGTAGAACCAGGCAGAGAATTCCCGGCTAGCAGCTTCCCTGTGGCGGGGAAGTGCAAACGTACACGTTTTCGGCCGAAAACGCGTTTTCCGGCGAAATCGCACACCACGGCTCTTTCTGAGAAAAAGCAAGCACGGAGGACGAGAACCGCTTTTGCCCTGCGTAGCGTTCCGGGCAGCGGGTAGAACCAGGCAGAGAATTCCCGGCTAGCAGCTTCCCTGTGGCGGGGAAGTGCAAACGTACACGTTTTCGGCCGAAAACGCGTTTTCCGGCGAAAAGGCTCACCACGGCTCTTTCTGAGAAAAAGCAAGCACGGAGGACGAGAACCGCTTATGCCCTGCGTAGCGTTCCGGGCAGCGGGTAGAACCAGGCAGAGAATTCCCGGCTAGCAGCTTCCCTGTGGCGGGGAAGTGCAAACGTACACGTTTTCGGCCGAAAACGCGTTTTCCGGCGAAAAGGCACACCACGGCTCTTTCTGAGAAAAAGCAAGCACGGAGGACGAGAACCGCTTTTGCCCTGCGTAGCGTTCCGGGCAGCGGGTAGAACCAGGCAGAGAATTCCCGGCTAGCAGCTTCCCTGTGGCGGGGAAGTGCAAACGTACACGTTTTCAGCTGAAAACGCGTTTTCCGGCGAAAACGCACACCACGGCTCTTTCTGAGAAAAAGCAAGCACGGAGGACGAGAACCGCTTTTGCCCTGCGTAGCGTTCCGGGCAGCGGGTAGAACCAGGCAGAGAATTCCCGGCTAGCAGCTTCCCTGTGGCGGGGAAGTGCAAACGTACACGTTTTCGGCCGAAAACGCGTTTTCCGGCGAAATCGCACACCACGGCTCTTTCTGAGAAAAAGCAAGCACGGAGGACGAGAACCGCTTTTGCCCTGCGTAGCGTTCCGGGCAGCGGGTAGAACCAGGCAGAGAATTCCCGGCTAGCAGCTTCCCTGTGGCGGGGAAGTGCAAACGTACACGTTTTCGGCCGAAAACGCGTTTTCCGGCGAAAACGCACACCACGGCTCTTTCTGAGAAAAAGCAAGCACGGAGGACGAGAACCGCTTTTGCCCTGCGTAGCGTTCCGGGCAGCGGGTAGAACCAGGCAGAGAATTCCCGGCTAGCAGCTTCCCTGTGGCGGGGAAGTGCAAACGTACACGTTTTCGGCCGAAAACGCGTTTTCCGGCGAAAACGCACACCACGGCTCTTTCTGAGAAAAAGCAAGCACGGAGGACGAGAACCGCTTTTGCCCTGCGTAGCGTTCCGGGCAGCGGGTAGAACCAGGCAGAGAATTCCCGGCTAGCAGCTTCCCTGTGGCGGGGAAGTGCAAACGTACACGTTTTCGGCCGAAAACGCGTTTTCCGGCGAAAACGCACACCACGGCTCTTTCTGAGAAAAAGCAAGCACGGAGGACGAGAACCGCTTTTGCCCTGCGTAGCGTTCCGGGCAGCGGGTAGAACCAGGCAGAGAATTCCCGGCTAGCAGCTTCCCTGTGGTGGGGAAGTGCAAACGTACACGTTTTCGGCCGAAAACGCGTTTTCCGGCGAAAACGCACACCACGGCTCTTTCTGAGAAAAAGCAAGCACGGAGGACGAGAACCGCTTTTGCCCTGCGTAGCGTTCCGGGCAGCGGGTAGAACCAGGCAGAGAATTCCCGGCTAGCAGCTTCCCTCTGGCGGGGAAGTGCAAACGTACACGTTTTCGGCCGAAAACGCGTTTTCCGGCGAAAACGCACACCACGGCTCTTTCTGAGAAAAAGCAAGCACGGAGGACGAGAACCGCTTTTGCCCTGCGTAGCGTTCCGGGCAGCGGGTAGAACCAGGCAGAGAATTCCCGGCTAGCAGCTTCCCTGTGGCGGGGAAGTGCAAACGTACACGTTTTCGGCCGAAAACGCGCTTTCCGGCGAAAAGGCACACCACGGCTCTTTCTGAGAAAAAGCAAGCACGGAGGACGAGAACCGCTTTTGCCCTGCGTAGCGTTCCGGGCAGCGGGTAGAACCTGGCAGAGAATTCCCCCTAGCAGCTTCCCTGTGGCGGGGAAGTGCAAACGTACACGTTTTCGGCCGAAAACGCGTTTTCCGGCGAAAACGCACACCACGGCTCTTTCTGAGAAAAAGCAAGCACGGAGGACGAGAACCGCTTTTGCCCTGCGTAGCGTTCCGGGCAGCGGGTAGAACCAGGCAGAGAATTCCCGGCTAGCAGCTTCCCTGTGGCGGGGAAGTGCAAACGTACACGTTTTCGGCCGAAAACGCGTTTTCCGGCGAAAACGCACACCACGGCTCTTTCTGAGAAAAAGCAAGCACGGAGGACGAGAACCGCTTTTGCCCTGCGTAGCGTTCCGGGCAGCGGGTAGAACCAGGCAGAGAATTCCCGGCTAGCAGCTTCCCTGTGGCGGGGAAGTGCAAACGTACACGTTTTCGGCCGAAAACGCGTTTTCCGGCGAAAACGCACACCACGGCTCTTTCTGAGAAAAAGCAAGCACGGAGGACGAGAACCGCTTTTGCCCTGCGTAGCGTTCCGGGCAGCGGGTAGAACCAGGCAGAGAATTCCCAGCTAGCAGCTTCCCTGTGGCGAGGAAGTGCAAACGTACACGTTTTCGGCCGAAAACGCGTTTTCCGGCGAAAACGCACACCACGGCTCTTTCTGACAAAAAGCAAGCACGGAGGACGAGAACCGCTTTTGCCCTGCGTAGCGTTCCGGGCAGCGGGTAGAACCAGGCAGAGAATTCCCGGCTAGCAGCTTCCCTGTGGCGGGGAAGTGCAAACGTACACGTTTTCGGCCGAAAACGCGTTTTCCGGCGAAAACGCACACCACGGCTCTTTCTGAGAAAAAGCAAGCACGGAGGACGAGAACCGCTTTTGCCCTGCGTAGCGTTCCGGGCAGCGGGTAGAACCAGGCAGAGAATTCCCGGCTAGCAGCTTCCCTGTGGCGGGGAAGTGCAAACGTACACGTTTTCGGCCGAAAACGCGTTTTTCGGCGAAAACGCACACCACGGCTCTTTCTGAGAAAAAGCAAGCACGGAGGACGAGAACCGCTTTTGCCCTGCGTAGCGTTCCGGGCAGCGGGTAGAACCAGGCAGAGAATTCCCGGCTAGCAGCTTCCCTGTGGCGGGGAAGTGCAAACGTACACGTTTTCGGCCGAAAACGCGTTTTCCGGCGAAATCGCACACCACGGCTCTTTCTGAGAAAAAGCAAGCACGGAGGACGAGAACCGCTTTTGCCCTGCGTAGCGTTCCGGGCAGCGGGTAGAACCAGGCAGAGAATTCCCGGCTAGCAGCTTCCCTGTGGCGGGGAAGTGCAAACGTACACGTTTTCGGCCGAAAACGCGTTTTCCGGCGAAAAGGCACACCACGGCTCTTTCTGAGAAAAAGCAAGCACGGAGGACGAGAACCGCTTTTGCCCTGCGTAGCGTTCCGGGCAGCGGGTAGAACCAGGCAGAGAATTCCCGGCTAGCAGCTTCCCTGTGGCGGGGAAGTGCAAACGTACACGTTTTCGGCCGAAAACGCGTTTTCCGGTGAAAACGCACACCACGGCTCTTTCTGAGAAAAAGCAAGCACGGAGGACGAGAACCGCTTTTGCCCTGCGTAGCGTTCCGGGCAGCGGGGTAGAACCAGGCAGAGAATTCCCGGCTAGCAGCTTCCCTGTGGCGGGGAAGTGCAAACGTACACGTTTTCGGCCGAAAACGCGTTTTCCGGCGAAAACGCACACCACGGCTCTTTCTGAGAAAAAGCAAGCACGGAGGACGAGAACCGCTTTTGCCCTGCGTAGCGTTCCGGGCAGCGGGTAGAACCAGGCAGAGAATTCCCGGCTAGCAGCTTCCCTGTGGCGGGGAAGTGCAAACGTACACGTTTTCGGCCGAAAACGCGTTTTCCGGCGAAAACGCACACCACGGCTCTTTCTGAGAAAAAGCAAGCAGAGGACGAGACCGCTTTTGCCCTGCGTAGCGTTCCGGGCAGCGGGTAGAACCAGGCAGAGAATTCCCGGCTAGCAGCTTCCCTGTGGCGGGGAAGTGCAAACGTACACGTTTTCGGCCGAAAACGCGTTTTCCGGCGAAAACGCACACCACGGCTCTTTCTGAGAAAAAGCAAGCACGGAGGACGAGAACCGCTTTTGCCCTGCGTAGCGTTCCGGGCAGCGGGTAGAACCAGGCAGAGAATTCCCGGCTAGCAGCTTCCCTGTGGCGGGGAAGTGCAAACGTACACGTTTTCGGCCGAAAACGCGTTTTCCGGCGAAAACGCACACCACGGCTCTTTCTGAGAAAAAGCAAGCACGGAGGACGAGAACCGCTTTTGCCCTGCGTAGCGTTCCGGGCAGCGGGTAGAACCAGGCAGAGAATTCCCGGCTAGCAGCTTCCCTGTGGCGGGGAAGTGCAAACGTACACGTTTTCGGCCGAAAACGCGTTTTCCGGCGAAAACGCACACCACGGCTCTTTCTGAGAAAAAGCAAGCACGGAGGACGAGAACCGCTTTTGCCCTGCGTAGCGTTCCGGGCAGCGGGTAGAACCAGGCAGAGAATTCCCGGCTAGCAGCTTCCCTGTGGCGGGGAAGTGCAAACGTACACGTTTTCGGCCGAAAACGCGTTTTCCGGCGAAAACGCACACCACGGCTCTTTCTGAGAAAAAGCAAGCACGGAGGACGAGAACCGCTTTTGCCCTGCGTAGCGTTCCGGGCAGCGGGTAGAACCAGGCAGAGAATTCCCGGCTAGCAGCTTCCCTGTGGCGGGGAAGTGCAAACGTACACGTTTTCGGCCGAAAACGCGTTTTCCGGCGAAAACGCACACCACGGCTCTTTCTGAGAAAAAGCAAGCACGGAGGACGAGAACCGCTTTTGCCCTGCGTAGCGTTCCGGGCAGCGGGTAGAACCAGGCAGAGAATTCCCGGCTAGCAGCTTCCCTGTGGCGGGGAAGTGCAAACGTACACGTTTTCGGCCGAAAACGCGTTTTCCGGCGAAAACGCACACCACGGCTCTTTCTGAGAAAAAGCAAGCACGGAGGACGAGAACCGCTTTTGCCCTGCGTAGCGTTCCGGGCAGCGGGTAGAACCAGGCAGAGAATTCCCGGCTAGCAGCTTCCCTGTGGCGGGGAAGTGCAAACGTACACGTTTTCGGCCGAAAACGCGTTTTCCGGCGAAAACGCACACCACGGCTCTTTCTGAGAAAAAGCAAGCACGGAGGACGAGAACCGCTTTTGCCCTGCGTAGCGTTCCGGGCAGCGGGTAGAACCAGGCAGAGAATTCCCGGCTAGCAGCTTCCCTGTGGCGGGGAAGTGCAAACGTACACGTTTTCGGCCGAAAACGCGTTTTCCGGCGAAAACGCACACCACGGCTCTTTCTGAGAAAAAGCAAGCACGGAGGACGAGAACCGCTTTTGCCCTGCGTAGCGTTCCGGGCAGCGGGTAGAACCAGGCAGAGAATTCCCGGCTAGCAGCTTCCCTGTGGCGGGGAAGTGCAAACGTACACGTTTTCGGCCGAAAACGCGTTTTCCGGCGAAAACGCACACCACGGCTCTTTCTGAGAAAAAGCAAGCACGGAGGACGAGAACCGCTTTTGCCCTGCGTAGCGTTCCGGGCAGCGGGTAGAACCAGGCAGAGAATTCCCGGCTAGCAGCTTCCCTGTGGCGGGGAAGTGCAAACGTACACGTTTTCGGCCGAAAACGCGTTTTCCGGCGAAAACGCACACCACGGCTCTTTCTGAGAAAAAGCAAGCACGGAGGACGAGAACCGCTTTTGCCCTGCGTAGCGTTCCGGGCAGCGGGTAGAACCAGGCAGAGAATTCCCGGCTAGCAGCTTCCCTGTGGCGGGGAAGTGCAAACGTACACGTTTTCGGCCGAAAACGCGTTTTCCGGCGAAAACGCACACCACGGCTCTTTCTGAGAAAAAGCAAGCACGGAGGACGAGAACCGCTTTTGCCCTGCGTAGCGTTCCGGGCAGCGGGTAGAACCAGGCAGAGAATTCCCGGCTAGCAGCTTCCCTGTGGCGGGGAAGTGCAAACGTACACGTTTTCGGCCGAAAACGCGTTTTCCGGCGAAAACGCACACCACGGCTCTTTCTGAGAAAAAGCAAGCACGGAGGACGAGAACCGCTTTTGCCCTGCGTAGCGTTCCGGGCAGCGGGTAGAACCAGGCAGAGAATTCCCGGCTAGCAGCTTCCCTGTGGCGGGGAAGTGCAAACGTACACGTTTTCGGCCGAAAACGCGTTTTCCGGCGAAAACGCACACCACGGCTCTTTCTGAGAAAAAGCAAGCACGGAGGACGAGAACCGCTTTTGCCCTGCGTAGCGTTCCGGGCAGCGGGTAGAACCAGGCAGAGAATTCCCGGCTAGCAGCTTCCCTGTGGCGGGGAAGTGCAAACGTACACGTTTTCGGCCGAAAACGCGTTTTCCGGCGAAAACGCACACCACGGCTCTTTCTGAGAAAAAGCAAGCACGGAGGACGAGAACCGCTTTTGCCCTGCGTAGCGTTCCGGGCAGCGGGTAGAACCAGGCAGAGAATTCCCGGCTAGCAGCTTCCCTGTGGCGGGGAAGTGCAAACGTACACGTTTTCGGCCGAAAACGCGTTTTCCGGCGAAAACGCACACCACGGCTCTTTCTGAGAAAAAGCAAGCACGGAGGACGAGAACCGCTTTTGCCCTGCGTAGCGTTCCGGGCAGCGGGTAGAACCAGGCAGAGAATTCCCGGCTAGCAGCTTCCCTGTGGCGGGGAAGTGCAAACGTACACGTTTTCGGCCGAAAACGCGTTTTCCGGCGAAAACGCACACCACGGCTCTTTCTGAGAAAAAGCAAGCACGGAGGACGAGAACCGCTTTTGCCCTGCGTAGCGTTCCGGGCAGCGGGTAGAACCAGGCAGAGAATTCCCGGCTAGCAGCTTCCCTGTGGCGGGGAAGTGCAAACGTACACGTTTTCGGCCGAAAACGCGTTTTCCGGCGAAAACGCACACCACGGCTCTTTCTGAGAAAAAGCAAGCACGGAGGACGAGAACCGCTTTTGCCCTGCGTAGCGTTCCGGGCAGCGGGTAGAACCAGGCAGAGAATTCCCGGCTAGCAGCTTCCCTGTGGCGGGGAAGTGCAAACGTACACGTTTTCGGCCGAAAACGCGTTTTCCGGCGAAAACGCACACCACGGCTCTTTCTGAGAAAAAGCAAGCACGGAGGACGAGAACCGCTTTTGCCCTGCGTAGCGTTCCGGGCAGCGGGTAGAACCAGGCAGAGAATTCCCGGCTAGCAGCTTCCCTGTGGCGGGGAAGTGCAAACGTACACGTTTTCGGCCGAAAACGCGTTTTCCGGCGAAAACGCACACCACGGCTCTTTCTGAGAAAAAGCAAGCACGGAGGACGAGAACCGCTTTTGCCCTGCGTAGCGTTCCGGGCAGCGGGTAGAACCAGGCAGAGAATTCCCGGCTAGCAGCTTCCCTGTGGCGGGGAAGTGCAAACGTACACGTTTTCGGCCGAAAACGCGTTTTCCGGCGAAAACGCACACCACGGCTCTTTCTGAGAAAAAGCAAGCACGGAGGACGAGAACCGCTTTTGCCCTGCGTAGCGTTCCGGGCAGCGGGTAGAACCAGGCAGAGAATTCCCGGCTAGCAGCTTCCCTGTGGCGGGGAAGTGCAAACGTACACGTTTTCGGCCGAAAACGCGTTTTCCGGCGAAAACGCACACCACGGCTCTTTCTGAGAAAAAGCAAGCACGGAGGACGAGAACCGCTTTTGCCCTGCGTAGCGTTCCGGGCAGCGGGTAGAACCAGGCAGAGAATTCCCGGCTAGCAGCTTCCCTGTGGCGGGGAAGTGCAAACGTACACGTTTTCGGCCGAAAACGCGTTTTCCGGCGAAAACGCACACCACGGCTCTTTCTGAGAAAAAGCAAGCACGGAGGACGAGAACCGCTTTTGCCCTGCGTAGCGTTCCGGGCAGCGGGTAGAACCAGGCAGAGAATTCCCGGCTAGCAGCTTCCCTGTGGCGGGGAAGTGCAAACGTACACGTTTTCGGCCGAAAACGCGTTTTCCGGCGAAAACGCACACCACGGCTCTTTCTGAGAAAAAGCAAGCACGGAGGACGAGAACCGCTTTTGCCCTGCGTAGCGTTCCGGGCAGCGGGTAGAACCAGGCAGAGAATTCCCGGCTAGCAGCTTCCCTGTGGCGGGGAAGTGCAAACGTACACGTTTTCGGCCGAAAACGCGTTTTCCGGCGAAAACGCACACCACGGCTCTTTCTGAGAAAAAGCAAGCACGGAGGACGAGAACCGCTTTTGCCCTGCGTAGCGTTCCGGGCAGCGGGTAGAACCAGGCAGAGAATTCCCGGCTAGCAGCTTCCCTGTGGCGGGGAAGTGCAAACGTACACGTTTTCGGCCGAAAACGCGTTTTCCGGCGAAAACGCACACCACGGCTCTTTCTGAGAAAAAGCAAGCACGGAGGACGAGAACCGCTTTTGCCCTGCGTAGCGTTCCGGGCAGCGGGTAGAACCAGGCAGAGAATTCCCGGCTAGCAGCTTCCCTGTGGCGGGGAAGTGCAAACGTACACGTTTTCGGCCGAAAACGCGTTTTCCGGCGAAAACGCACACCACGGCTCTTTCTGAGAAAAAGCAAGCACGGAGGACGAGAACCGCTTTTGCCCTGCGTAGCGTTCCGGGCAGCGGGTAGAACCAGGCAGAGAATTCCCGGCTAGCAGCTTCCCTGTGGCGGGGAAGTGCAAACGTACACGTTTTCGGCCGAAAACGCGTTTTCCGGCGAAAACGCACACCACGGCTCTTTCTGAGAAAAAGCAAGCACGGAGGACGAGAACCGCTTTTGCCCTGCGTAGCGTTCCGGGCAGCGGGTAGAACCAGGCAGAGAATTCCCGGCTAGCAGCTTCCCTGTGGCGGGGAAGTGCAAACGTACACGTTTTCGGCCGAAAACGCGTTTTCCGGCGAAAACGCACACCACGGCTCTTTCTGAGAAAAAGCAAGCACGGAGGACGAGAACCGCTTTTGCCCTGCGTAGCGTTCCGGGCAGCGGGTAGAACCAGGCAGAGAATTCCCGGCTAGCAGCTTCCCTGTGGCGGGGAAGTGCAAACGTACACGTTTTCGGCCGAAAACGCGTTTTCCGGCGAAAACGCACACCACGGCTCTTTCTGAGAAAAAGCAAGCACGGAGGACGAGAACCGCTTTTGCCCTGCGTAGCGTTCCGGGCAGCGGGTAGAACCAGGCAGAGAATTCCCGGCTAGCAGCTTCCCTGTGGCGGGGAAGTGCAAACGTACACGTTTTCGGCCGAAAACGCGTTTTCCGGCGAAAACGCACACCACGGCTCTTTCTGAGAAAAAGCAAGCACGGAGGACGAGAACCGCTTTTGCCCTGCGTAGCGTTCCGGGCAGCGGGTAGAACCAGGCAGAGAATTCCCGGCTAGCAGCTTCCCTGTGGCGGGGAAGTGCAAACGTACACGTTTTCGGCCGAAAACGCGTTTTCCGGCGAAAACGCACACCACGGCTCTTTCTGAGAAAAAGCAAGCACGGAGGACGAGAACCGCTTTTGCCCTGCGTAGCGTTCCGGGCAGCGGGTAGAACCAGGCAGAGAATTCCCGGCTAGCAGCTTCCCTGTGGCGGGGAAGTGCAAACGTACACGTTTTCGGCCGAAAACGCGTTTTCCGGCGAAAACGCACACCACGGCTCTTTCTGAGAAAAAGCAAGCACGGAGGACGAGAACCGCTTTTGCCCTGCGTAGCGTTCCGGGCAGCGGGTAGAACCAGGCAGAGAATTCCCGGCTAGCAGCTTCCCTGTGGCGGGGAAGTGCAAACGTACACGTTTTCGGCCGAAAACGCGTTTTCCGGCGAAAACGCACACCACGGCTCTTTCTGAGAAAAAGCAAGCACGGAGGACGAGAACCGCTTTTGCCCTGCGTAGCGTTCCGGGCAGCGGGTAGAACCAGGCAGAGAATTCCCGGCTAGCAGCTTCCCTGTGGCGGGGAAGTGCAAACGTACACGTTTTCGGCCGAAAACGCGTTTTCCGGCGAAAACGCACACCACGGCTCTTTCTGAGAAAAAGCAAGCACGGAGGACGAGAACCGCTTTTGCCCTGCGTAGCGTTCCGGGCAGCGGGTAGAACCAGGCAGAGAATTCCCGGCTAGCAGCTTCCCTGTGGCGGGGAAGTGCAAACGTACACGTTTTCGGCCGAAAACGCGTTTTCCGGCGAAAACGCACACCACGGCTCTTTCTGAGAAAAAGCAAGCACGGAGGACGAGAACCGCTTTTGCCCTGCGTAGCGTTCCGGGCAGCGGGTAGAACCAGGCAGAGAATTCCCGGCTAGCAGCTTCCCTGTGGCGGGGAAGTGCAAACGTACACGTTTTCGGCCGAAAACGCGTTTTCCGGCGAAAACGCACACCACGGCTCTTTCTGAGAAAAAGCAAGCACGGAGGACGAGAACCGCTTTTGCCCTGCGTAGCGTTCCGGGCAGCGGGTAGAACCAGGCAGAGAATTCCCGGCTAGCAGCTTCCCTGTGGCGGGGAAGTGCAAACGTACACGTTTTCGGCCGAAAACGCGTTTTCCGGCGAAAACGCACACCACGGCTCTTTCTGAGAAAAAGCAAGCACGGAGGACGAGAACCGCTTTTGCCCTGCGTAGCGTTCCGGGCAGCGGGTAGAACCAGGCAGAGAATTCCCGGCTAGCAGCTTCCCTGTGGCGGGGAAGTGCAAACGTACACGTTTTCGGCCGAAAACGCGTTTTCCGGCGAAAACGCACACCACGGCTCTTTCTGAGAAAAAGCAAGCACGGAGGACGAGAACCGCTTTTGCCCTGCGTAGCGTTCCGGGCAGCGGGTAGAACCAGGCAGAGAATTCCCGGCTAGCAGCTTCCCTGTGGCGGGGAAGTGCAAACGTACACGTTTTCGGCCGAAAACGCGTTTTCCGGCGAAAACGCACACCACGGCTCTTTCTGAGAAAAAGCAAGCACGGAGGACGAGAACCGCTTTTGCCCTGCGTAGCGTTCCGGGCAGCGGGTAGAACCAGGCAGAGAATTCCCGGCTAGCAGCTTCCCTGTGGCGGGGAAGTGCAAACGTACACGTTTTCGGCCGAAAACGCGTTTTCCGGCGAAAACGCACACCACGGCTCTTTCTGAGAAAAAGCAAGCACGGAGGACGAGAACCGCTTTTGCCCTGCGTAGCGTTCCGGGCAGCGGGTAGAACCAGGCAGAGAATTCCCGGCTAGCAGCTTCCCTGTGGCGGGGAAGTGCAAACGTACACGTTTTCGGCCGAAAACGCGTTTTCCGGCGAAAACGCACACCACGGCTCTTTCTGAGAAAAAGCAAGCACGGAGGACGAGAACCGCTTTTGCCCTGCGTAGCGTTCCGGGCAGCGGGTAGAACCAGGCAGAGAATTCCCGGCTAGCAGCTTCCCTGTGGCGGGGAAGTGCAAACGTACACGTTTTCGGCCGAAAACGCGTTTTCCGGCGAAAACGCACACCACGGCTCTTTCTGAGAAAAAGCAAGCACGGAGGACGAGAACCGCTTTTGCCCTGCGTAGCGTTCCGGGCAGCGGGTAGAACCAGGCAGAGAATTCCCGGCTAGCAGCTTCCCTGTGGCGGGGAAGTGCAAACGTACACGTTTTCGGCCGAAAACGCGTTTTCCGGCGAAAACGCACACCACGGCTCTTTCTGAGAAAAAGCAAGCACGGAGGACGAGAACCGCTTTTGCCCTGCGTAGCGTTCCGGGCAGCGGGTAGAACCAGGCAGAGAATTCCCGGCTAGCAGCTTCCCTGTGGGGGGAAGTGCAAACGTACACGTTTTCGGCCGAAAACGCGTTTTCCGGCGAAAACGCACACCACGGCTCTTTCTGAGAAAAAGCAAGCACGGAGGACGAGAACCGCTTTTGCCCTGCGTAGCGTTCCGGGCAGCGGGTAGAACCAGGCAGAGAATTCCCGGCTAGCAGCTTCCCTGTGGCGGGGAAGTGCAAACGTACACGTTTTCGGCCGAAAACGCGTTTTCCGGCGAAAACGCACACCACGGCTCTTTCTGAGAAAAAGCAAGCACGGAGGACGAGAACCGCTTTTGCCCTGCGTAGCGTTCCGGGCAGCGGGTAGAACCAGGCAGAGAATTCCCGGCTAGCAGCTTCCCTGTGGCGGGGAAGTGCAAACGTACACGTTTTCGGCCGAAAACGCGTTTTCCGGCGAAAACGCACACCACGGCTCTTTCTGAGAAAAAGCAAGCACGGAGGACGAGAACCGCTTTTGCCCTGCGTAGCGTTCCGGGCAGCGGGTAGAACCAGGCAGAGAATTCCCGGCTAGCAGCTTCCCTGTGGCGGGGAAGTGCAAACGTACACGTTTTCGGCCGAAAACGCGTTTTCCGGCGAAAACGCACACCACGGCTCTTTCTGAGAAAAAGCAAGCACGGAGGACGAGAACCGCTTTTGCCCTGCGTAGCGTTCCGGGCAGCGGGTAGAACCAGGCAGAGAATTCCCGGCTAGCAGCTTCCCTGTGGCGGGGAAGTGCAAACGTACACGTTTTCGGCCGAAAACGCGTTTTCCGGCGAAAACGCACACCACGGCTCTTTCTGAGAAAAAGCAAGCACGGAGGACGAGAACCGCTTTTGCCCTGCGTAGCGTTCCGGGCAGCGGGTAGAACCAGGCAGAGAATTCCCGGCTAGCAGCTTCCCTGTGGCGGGGAAGTGCAAACGTACACGTTTTCGGCCGAAAACGCGTTTTCCGGCGAAAACGCACAGCACGGCTCTTTCTGAGAAAAAGCAAGCACGGAGGACGAGAACCGCTTTTGCCCTGCGTAGCGTTCCGGGCAGCGGGTAGAACCAGGCAGAGAATTCCCGGCTAGCAGCTTCCCTGTGGCGGGGAAGTGCAAACGTACACGTTTTCGGCCGAAAACGCGTTTTCCGGCGAAAACGCACACCACGGCTCTTTCTGAGAAAAAGCAAGCACGGAGGACGAGAACCGCTTTTGCCCTGCGTAGCGTTCCGGGCAGCGGGTAGAACCAGGCAGAGAATTCCCGGCTAGCAGCTTCCCTGTGGCGGGGAAGTGCAAACGTACACGTTTTCGGCCGAAAACGCGTTTTCCGGCGAAAACGCACACCACGGCTCTTTCTGAGAAAAAGCAAGCACGGAGGACGAGAACCGCTTTTGCCCTGCGTAGCGTTCCGGGCAGCGGGTAGAACCAGGCAGAGAATTCCCGGCTAGCAGCTTCCCTGTGGCGGGGAAGTGCAAACGTACACGTTTTCGGCCGAAAACTCGTTTTCCGGCGAAAACGCACACCACGGCTCTTTCTGAGAAAAAGCAAGCACGGAGGACGAGAACCGCTTTTGCCCTGCGTAGCGTTCCGGGCAGCGGGTAGAACCAGGCAGAGAATTCCCGGCTAGCAGCTTCCCTGTGGCGGGGAAGTGCAAACGTACACGTTTTCGGCCGAAAACGCGTTTTCCGGCGAAAACGCACACCACGGCTCTTTCTGAGAAAAAGCAAGCACGGAGGACGAGAACCGCTTTTGCCCTGCGTAGCGTTCCGGGCAGCGGGTAGAACCAGGCAGAGAATTCCCGGCTAGCAGCTTCCCTGTGGCGGGGAAGTGCAAACGTACACGTTTTCGGCCGAAAACGCGTTTTCCGGCGAAAACGCACAGCACGGCTCTTTCTGAGAAAAAGCAAGCACGGAGGACGAGAACCGCTTTTGCCCTGCGTAGCGTTCCGGGCAGCGGGTAGAACCAGGCAGAGAATTCCCGGCTAGCAGCTTCCCTGTGGGGGGGAAGTGCAAACGTACACGTTTTCGGCCGAAAACGCGTTTTCCGGCGAAAAGGCACACCACGGCTCTTTCTGAGAAAAAGCAAGAACGGAGGACTAGAACCGCTTTTGCCCTGCGTAGCGTTCCGGGCAGCGGGTAGAACCAGGCAGAGAATTCCCGGCTAGCAGCTTCCCTGTGGCGGGGAAGTGCAAACGTACACGTTTTCGGCCGAAAACGCGTTTTCCGGCGAAAACGCACACCACGGCTCTTTCTGAGAAAAAGCAAGCACGGAGGACGAGAACCGCTTTTGCCCTGCGTAGCGTTCCGGGCAGCGGGTAGAACCAGGCAGAGAATTCCCGGCTAGCAGCTTCCCTGTGGCGGGGAAGTGCAAACGTACACGTTTTCGGCCGAAAACGCGTTTTCCGGCGAAAACGCACACCACGGCTCTTTCTGAGACAAAGCAAGCACGGAGGACGAGAACCGCTTTTGCCCTGCGTAGCGTTCCGGGCAGCGGGTAGAACCAGGCAGAGAATTCCCGGCTAGCAGCTTCCCTGTGGCGGGGAAGTGCAAACGTACACGTTTTCGGCCGAAAACGCGTTTTCCGGCGAAAACGCACACCACGGCTCTTTCTGAGAAAAAGCAAGCACGGAGGACGAGAACCGCTTTTGCCCTGCGTAGCGTTCCGGGCAGCGGGTAGAACCAGGCAGAGAATTCCCGGCTAGCAGCTTCCCTGTGGCGGGGAAGTGCAAACGTACACGTTTTCGGCCGAAAACGCGTTTTCCGGCGAAAAGGCACACCACGGCTCTTTCTGAGAAAAAGCAAGCACGGAGGACGAGAACCGCTTTTGCCCTGCGTAGCGTTCCGGGCAGCGGGTAGAACCAGGCAGAGAATTCCCGGCTAGCAGCTTCCCTGTGGCGGGGAAGTGCAAACGTACACGTTTTCGGCCGAAAACGCGTTTTCCGGCGAAAAGGCACACCACGGCTCTTTCTGAGAAAAAGCAAGCACGGAGGACGAGAACCGCTTTTGCCCTGCGTAGCGTTCCGGGCAGCGGGTAGAACCAGGCGAGAATTCCCGGCTAGCAGCTTCCCTGTGGCGGGGAAGTGCAAACGTACACGTTTTCGGCCGAAAACGCGTTTTCCGGCGAAAACGCACACCACGGCTCTTTCTGAGAAAAAGCAAGCACGGAGGACGAGAACCGCTTTTGCCCTGCGTAGCGTTCCGGGCAGCGGGTAGAACCAGGCAGAGAATTCCCGGCTAGCAGCTTCCCTGTGGCGGGGAAGTGCAAACGTACACGTTTTCGGCCGAAAACGCGTTTTCCGGCGAAAACGCACACCACGGCTCTTTCTGAGAAAAAGCAAGCACGGAGGACGAGAACCGCTTTTGCCCTGCGTAGCGTTCCGGGCAGCGGGTAGAACCAGGCAGAGAATTCCCGGCTAGCAGCTTCCCTGTGGCGGGGAAGTGCAAACGTACACGTTTTCGGCCGAAAACGCGTTTTCCGGCGAAAACGCACACCACGGCTCTTTCTGAGAAAAAGCAAGCACGGAGGACGAGAACCGCTTTTGCCCTGCGTAGCGTTCCGGGCAGCGGGGAGAACCAGGCAGAGAATTCCCGGCTAGCAGCTTCCCTGTGGCGGGGAAGTGCAAACGTACACGTTTTCGGCCGAAAACGCGTTTTCCGGCGAAAACGCACACCACGGCTCTTTCTGAGAAAAAGCAAGCACCGAGGACGAGAACCGCTTTTGCCCTGCGTAGCGTTCCGGGCAGCGGGTAGAACCAGGCAGAGAATTCCCGGCTAGCAGCTTCCCTGTGGCGGGGAAGTGCAAACGTACACGTTTTCGGCCGAAAACGCGTTTTCCGGCGAAAACGCACACCACGGCTCTTTCTGAGAAAAAGCAAGCACGGAGGACGAGAACCGCTCTTGCCCTGCGTAGCGTTCCGGGCAGCGGGTAGAACCAGGCAGAGAATTCCCGGCTAGCAGCTTCCCTGTGGCGGGAAGTGCAAACGTACACGTTTTCGGCCGAAAACGCGTTTTCCGGCGAAAAGGCACACCACGGCTCTTTCTGAGAAAAAGCAAGCACGGAGGACGAGAACCGCTTTTGCCCTGCGTAGCGTTCCGGGCAGCGGGTAGAACCAGGCAGAGAATTCCCGGCTAGCAGCTTCCCTGTGGCGGGGAAGTGCAAACGTACACGTTTTCGGCCGAAAACGCGTTTTCCGGCGAAAAGGCACACCACGGCTCTTTCTGAGAAAAAGCAAGCACGGAGGACGAGAACCGCTTTTGCCCTGCGTAGCGTTCCGGGCAGCGGGTAGAACCAGGCAGAGAATTCCCGGCTAGCAGCTTCCCTGTGGCGGGGAAGTGCAAACGCACACGTTTTCGGCCGAAAACGCGTTTTCCGGCGAAAACGCACACCAGGGCTCTTTCTGAGAAAAAGCAAGCACGGAGGACGAGAACCGCTTTTGCCCTGCGTAGCGTTCCGGGCAGCGGGTAGAACCAGGCAGAGAATTCCCGGCTAGCAGCTTCCCTGTGGCGGGGAAGTGCAAACGTACACGTTTTCGGCCGAAAACGCGTTTTCCGGCGAAAACGCACACCACGGCTCTTTCTGAGAAAAAGCAAGCACGGAGGACGAGAACCGCTTTTGCCCTGCGTAGCGTTCCGGGCAGCGGGTAGAACCAGGCAGAGAATTCCCGGCTAGCAGCTTCCCTGTGGCGGGGAAGTGCAAACGTACACGTTTTCGACCGAAAACGCGTTTTCCGGCGAAAACGCACACCACGGCTCTTTCTGAGAAAAAGCAAGCACGGAGGACGAGAACCGCTTTTGCCCTGCGTAGCGTTCCGGGCAGCGGGTAGAACCAGGCAGAGAATTCCCGGCTAGCAGCTTCCTGTGGCGGGGAAGTGCAAACGTACACGTTTTCGGCCGAAAACGCGTTTTCCGGCGAAAAGGCACACCACGGCTCTTTCTGAGAAAAAGCAAGCACGGAGGACGAGAACCGCTTTTGCCCTGCGTAGCGTTCCGGGCAGCGGGTAGAACCAGGCAGAGAATTCCCGGCTAGCAGCTTCCCTGTGGCGGGGAAGTGCAAACGTACACGTTTTCGGCCGAAAACGCGTTTTCCGGCGAAAACGCACACCACGGCTCTTTCTGAGAAAAAGCAAGCACGGAGGACGAGAACCGCTTTTGCCCTGCGTAGCGTTCCGGGCAGCGGGTAGAACCAGGCAGAGAATTCCCGGCTAGCAGCTTCCCTGTGGCGGGGAAGTGCAAACGTACACGTTTTCGGCCGAAAACGCGTTTTCCGGCGAAAACGCACACCACGGCTCTTTCTGAGAAAAAGCAAGCACGGAGGACGAGAACCGCTTTTGCCCTGCGTAGCGTTCCGGGCAGCGGGTAGAACCAGGCAGAGAATTCCCGGCTAGCAGCTTCCCTGTGGCGGGGAAGTGCAAACGTACACGTTTTCGGCCGAAAACGCGTTTTCCGGCGAAAAGGCACACCACGGCTCTTTCTGAGAAAAAGCAAGCACGGAGGACGAGAACCGCTTTTGCCCTGCGTAGCGTTCCGGGCAGCGGGTAGAACCAGGCAGAGAATTCCCGGCTAGCAGCTTCCCTGTGGCGGGGAAGTGCAAACGTACACGTTTTCGGCCGAAAACGCGTTTTCCGGCGAAAAGGCACACCACGGCTCTTTCTGAGAAAAAGCAAGCACGGAGGACGAGAACCGCTTTTGCCCTGCGTAGCGTTCCGGGCAGCGGGTAGAACCAGGCAGAGAATTCCCGGCTAGCAGCTTCCTGTGGCGGGGAAGTGCAAACGTACACGTTTTCGGCCGAAAACGCGTTTTCCGGCGAAAACGCACACCACGGCTCTTTCTGAGAAAAAGCAAGCACGGAGGACGAGAACCGCTTTTGCCCTGCGTAGCGTTCCGGGCAGCGGGTAGAACCAGGCAGAGAATTCCCGGCTAGCAGCTTCCCTGTGGCGGGGAAGTGCAAACGTACACGTTTTCGGCCGAAAACGCGTTTTCCGGCGAAAACGCACACCACGGCTCTTTCTGAGAAAAAGCAAGCACGGAGGACGAGAACCGCTTTTGCCCTGCGTAGCGTTCCGGGCAGCGGGTAGAACCAGGCAGAGAATTCCGGCTAGCAGCTTCCCTGTGGCGGGGAAGTGCAAACGTACACGTTTTCGGCCGAAAACGCGTTTTCCGGCGAAAAGGCACACCACGGCTCTTTCTGAGAAAAAGCAAGCACGGAGGACGAGAACCGCTTTTGCCTGCGTAGCGTTCCGGGCAGCGGTAGAACCAGGCAGAGAATTCCCGGCTAGCAGCTTCCCTGTGGCGGGGAAGTGCAAACGTACACGTTTTCGGCCGAAAACGCGTTTTCCGGCGAAAACGCACAGCCACGGCTCTTTCTGAGAAAAAGCAAGCACGGAGGACGAGAACCGCTTTTGCCCTGCGTAGCGTTCCGGGCAGCGGGTAGAACCAGGCAGAGAATTCCCGGCTAGCAGCTTCCCTGTGGCGGGGAAGTGCAAACGTACACGTTTTCGGCCGAAAACGCGTTTTCCGGCGAAAAGGCACACCACGGCTCTTTCTGAGAAAAAGCAAGCACGGAGGACGAGAACCGCTTTTGCCCTGCGTAGCGTTCCGGGCAGCGGGTAGAACCAGGCAGAGAATTCCCGGCTAGCAGCTTCCCTGTGGCGGGGAAGTGCAAACGTACACGTTTTCGGCCGAAAACGCGTTTTCCGGCGAAAACGCACACCACGGCTCTTTCTGAGAAAAAGCAAGCACGGAGGACGAGAACCGCTTTTGCCCTGCGTAGCGTTCCGGGCAGCGGGTAGAACCAGGCAGAGAATTCCCGGCTAGCAGCTTCCCTGTGGCGGGGAAGTGCAAACGTACACGTTTTCGGCCGAAAACGCGTTTTCCGGCGAAAAGGCACACCACGGCTCTTTCTGAGAAAAAGCAAGCACGGAGGACGAGAACCGCTTTTGCCCTGCGTAGCGTTCCGGGCAGCGGGTAGAACCAGGCAGAGAATTCCCGGCTAGCAGCTTCCCTGTGGCGGGGAAGTGCAAACGTACACGTTTTCGGCCGAAAACGCGTTTTCCGGCGAAAACGCACACCACGGCTCTTTCTGAGAAAAAGCAAGCACGGAGGACGAGAACCGCTTTTGCCCTGCGTAGCGTTCCGGGCAGCGGGTAGAACCAGGCAGAGAATTCCCGGCTAGCAGCTTCCCTGTGGCGGGGAAGTGCAAACGTACACGTTTTCGGCCGAAAACGCGTTTTCCGGCGAAAACGCACACCACGGCTCTTTCTGAGAAAAAGCAAGCACGGAGGACGAGAACCGCTTTTGCCCTGCGTAGCGTTCCGGGCAGCGGGTAGAACCAGGCAGAGAATTCCCGGCTAGCAGCTTCCCTGTGGCGGGGAAGTGCAAACGTACACGTTTTCGGCCGAAAACGCGTTTTCCGGCGAAAAGGCACACCACGGCTCTTTCTGAGAAAAAGCAAGCACGGAGGACGAGAACCGCTTTTGCCCTGCGTAGCGTTCCGGGCAGCGGGTAGAACCAGGCAGAGAATTCCCGGCTAGCAGCTTCCCTGTGGCGGGGAAGTGCAAACGTACACGTTTTCGGCCGAAAACGCGTTTTCCGGCGAAAACGCACACCACGGCTCTTTCTGAGACAAAGCAAGCACGGAGGACGAGAACCGCTTTTGCCCTGCGTAGCGTTCCGGGCAGCGGGTAGAACCAGGCAGAGAATTCCCGGCTAGCAGCTTCCCTGTGGCGGGGAAGTGCAAACGTACACGTTTTCGGCCGAAAACGCGTTTTCCGGCGAAAACGCACACCACGGCTCTTTCTGAGAAAAAGCAAGCACGGAGGACGAGAACCGCTTTTGCCCTGCGTAGCGTTCCGGGCAGCGGGTAGAACCAGGCAGAGAATTCCCGGCTAGCAGCTTCCCTGTGGCGGGGAAGTGCAAACGTACACGTTTTCGGCCGAAAACGCGTTTTCCGGCGAAAACGCACACCACGGCTCTTTCTGAGAAAAAGCAAGCACGGAGGACGAGAACCGCTTTTGCCCTGCGTAGCGTTCCGGGCAGCGGGTAGAACCAGGCAGAGAATTCCCGGCTAGCAGCTTCCCTGTGGCGGGGAAGTGCAAACGTACACGTTTTCGGCCGAAATCGCGTTTTCCGGCGAAAAGGCACACCACGGCTCTTTCTGAGAAAAAGCAAGCACGGAGGACGAGAACCGCTTTTGCCCTGCGTAGCGTTCCGGGCAGCGGGTAGAACCAGGCAGAGAATTCCCGGCTAGCAGCTTCCCTGTGGCGGGGAAGTGCAAACGTACACGTTTTCGGCCGAAAACGCTTTTTCCGGCGAAAACGCACACCACGGCTCTTTCTGAGAAAAAGCGAGCACGGAGGACGAGAACCGCTTTTGCCCTGCGTAGCGTTCCGGGCAGCGGGTAGAACCAGGCAGAGAATTCCCGGCTAGCAGCTTCCCTGTGGCGGGGAAGTGCAAACGTACACGTTTTCGGCCGAAAACGCGTTTTCCGGCGAAAACGCACACCACGGCTCTTTCTGAGAAAAAGCAAGCACGGAGGACGAGAACCGCTTTTGCCCTGCGTAGCGTTCCGGGCAGCGGGTAGAACCAGGCAGAGAATTCCCGGCTAGCAGCTTCCCTGTGGCGGGGAAGTGCAAACGTACACGTTTTCGGCCGAAAACGCGTTTTCCGGCGAAAACGCACACCACGGCTCTTTCTGAGAAAAAGCAAGCACGGAGGACGAGAACCGCTTTTGCCCTGCGTAGCGTTCCGGGCACGGGTAGAACCAGGCAGAGAATTCCCGGCTAGCAG
>NW_027437951.1:0-62177 GCF_965140245.1 Athene noctua | reverse complement strand
GCGAAAACTCACACCACGGCTCTTTCTGAGAAAAAGCAAGCACGGAGGAGGAGAATCGCTTTTGCCCTGCGTAGCGTTCCGGGCAGCGGGAGAACAGGCAGAGAATTAACGGCTAGCAGCTTCCTTGTGGCCGGGAAGTGCAAACGTACACGTTTTCGCCGAAACACGTTTTCCGGCGAAAACGCCACCACGGCTCTTCTGAGAAAAAGCAAGCACGGAGGAAGAGAATCGCTTTTGCCCTGCGTAGCGTTCCGGGGCAGCGGGTAGAAGCAGCAGAGAATTCCCGTCTAGCAGCTTCCCTGTGACCGGGAAGTGCAAACGTACACATTTTCGGCCGAAAACGCGTTTTCCAGCGAAAACGCACACCACGGCTCTTTCTGAGAAAAAGCAAGCACGGAGGACGAGAATCGCTTTTGCCCTGCGTAGCGTTCCGGGCAGCGGGTAGAACCAGGCAGAGAATTCCCGGCTAGCAGCTTCCCCTGTGGCCGGGAAGTGCCAAACGTACACGTTTTCGGCCGAAAACGCGGTTTTCCGGCGAAAAGCACACCACGGCTCTTTCTGATAAAAGCAAGCACGGAGGACGAGAATCGCTTTTGCCCTGCGTAGCGTTCTGAGCAGCGGGTAGAAATAGGCAGCGAATTGCTGGCTAGCAGCTTCCCTGTGGCCGGGAAGTGCAAACGTACACGTTTTCGGCCGAACACGCGTTTTCCGGCGAAAAGCACACAATGGCTCTTTCTGAGAAAAAGCAAGCACGGAGGACGAGAATCGCTTTTGCCCTGCGTAGCGTTCCTGGCAGCGGGTAGACAGGCAGAGAATTCCCGGCTAGCAGCTTCCCTGTGGCCGGGAAGTGCAAACGTACACGTTTTCGGCCGAAAACGCGTTTTCCGGCGAAAACGCATACCACGGCTCTTTCTGAGAAAAAGCAAGCACGGAGGACGAGAATCGCTTTTGCCCTGCGTAGCGTTCCGGGCAGCGGGTAGAACCAGGCAGAGAATCTAGTCTAGCAGCTTCCCTGTGGCGGGGAAGTGCAAACGTACACGTTTTCGGCCGAAAACGCGTTTTCCGGCGAAAACGCACACCACGGCTCTTTCTGAGAAAAGCAAGCACGGAGACGAGAATCGCTTTGCCCTGCGTAGCGTTCCGGGCAGCGGGTAGAACCAGGCAGAGAATTCCCGGCTAGCAGCTTCCCTGTGGCCGGGAAGTGCAACGTACCCGTTTTCGGCCGAAAACGCGTTTTCCGGCGAAAACGCACACCACGGCTCTTTCTGAGAAAAAGCAAGCACGGAGGACGAGAATCGCTTTTGCCCTGCGTAGCGTTCCGGGCAGCGGGTAGAACCAGGCAGAGAATTCCCGGCTAGCAGCTTCCCTGTGGCGGGAAGTGCAAACGTACACGTTTTCGCCGAAACACGTTTTCCGGCGAAAACGCACAGCACGGCTCTTTCTGAGAAAAAGCAAGCACGGAGGACTAGAATCGCTTTTGCCCTGCGTAGCGTTCCAGGCAGCGGGTAGAACCAGGCAGAGAATTCCCGGCTAGCAGCTTCCTGTGGCCGGGAAGTGCAAACGTACACGTTTTCCGCCGAAAACGCGTTTTCCGGCGAAAACGCACACCACGGCTCTTTCTGAGAAAAAGCAAGCACGGAGGACGAGAATCGCTTTTGCCCTGCGTAGCGTTCCTGGCAGCGGGTAGAACCAGGCAGAGAATTCCCGGCTAGCAGCTTCCCTGTGGCGGGGAAGTGCAAACGTACACGTTTTCGGCAGAAAACGCGTTTTGCGGCGAAAACGCACACCACGGCTCTTTCTGAGAAAAAGCAAGCACGGAGGACGAGAATCGCTTTTGCCCTGCGTAGCGTTCTGAGCAGCGGGTAGAAATAGGCAGCGAATTCCCGGCTAGCAGCTTCCCTGTGGCGGGGAAGTGCAAACGTACACGTTTTCGGCCGAAAACTCGTTTTGCGGCGAAAACGCACACCACGGCTCTTTCTGAGAAAAAGCAAGCACGGAGGACGAGAATCGCTTTTGCCCTGCGTAGCGTTCCTGGCAGCGGGTAGAACCAGGCAGAGAATTCCCGGCTAGCAGCTTCCCTGTGGCCGGGAAGTGCAAACGTACACGTTTTCCTCCGAAAACGCGTTTTCCGGCGAAAACGCACACCACGGCTCTTTCTGAGAAAAAGCAAGCACGGAGGACGAGAATCGCTTTTGCCCTGCGTAGCGTTCCGGGCAGCGGGTAGAACCAGGCAGAGAATTCCCGGCTAGCAGCTTCCCTGTGGCCGGGAAGTGCAAACGTACACGTTTTCGGCCGAAAACGCGTTTTCCGGCGAAAAAGCACACCACGGCTCTTTCTGATAAAAGCAAGCACGGAGGACGAGAATCGCTTTTGCCCTGCGTAGCGTTCTGAGCAGCGGGTAGAAATAGGCAGCGAATTGCTGGCTAGCAGCTTCCCTGTGGCCGGGAAGTGCAAACGTACACGTTTTCGGCCGAACACGCGTTTTCCGGCGAAAAAGCACACCATGGCTCTTTCTGAGAAAAAGCAAGCACGGAGGACGAGAATCGCTTTTGCCCTGCGTAGCGTTCCTGGCAGCGGGTAGAACCAGGCAGAGAATTCCCGGCTAGCAGCTTCCCTGTGGCCGGGAAGTGCAAACGTACACGTTTTCGGCCGAAAACGCGTTTTCCGGCGAAAACGCATACCACGGCTCTTTCTGAGAAAAAGCAAGCACGGAGGACGAGAATCGCTTTTGCCCTGCGTAGCGTTCCGGGCAGCGGGTAGAACCAGGCAGAGAATTCTAGTCTAGCAGCTTCCCTGTGGCGGGGAAGTGCAAACGTACACGTTTTCGGCCGAAAACGCGTTTTCCGGCGAAAACGCACACCACGGCTCTTTCTGAGAAAAAGCAAGCACGGAGGACGAGAATCGCTTTTGCCCTGCGTAGCGTTCCGGGCAGCGGGTAGAACCAGGCAGAGAATTCCCGGCTAGCAGCTTCCCTGTGGCCGGGAAGTGCAAACGTACACGTTTTCGGCCGAAAACGCGTTTTCCGGCGAAAACGCACACCACGGCTCTTTCTGAGAAAAAGCAAGCACGGAGGACGAGAATCGCTTTTGCCCTGCGTAGCGTTCCGGGCAGCGGGTAGAACCAGGCAGAGAATTCTAGTCTAGCAGCTTCCCTGTGGCGGGGAAGTGCAAACGTACACGTTTTCGCCGAAAACACGTTTTCCGGCGAAAACGCACAGCACGGCTCTTTCTGAGAAAAAGCAAGCACGGGGGACTAGAATCGCTTTTGCCCTGCGTAGCGTTCCAGGCAGCGGGTAGAACCAGGCAGAGAATTCCCGGCTAGCAGCTTCCCTGTGGCCGGGAAGTGCAAACGTACACGTTTTCCGCCGAAAACGCGTTTTCCGGCGAAAACGCACACCACGGCTCTTTCTGAGAAAAAGCAAGCACGGAGGACGAGAATCGCTTTTGCCCTGCGTAGCGTTCCTGGCAGCGGGTAGAACCAGGCAGAGAATTCCCGGCTAGCAGCTTCCCTGTGGCGGGGAAGTGCAAACGTACACGTTTTCGGCCGAAAACGCGTTTTGCGGCGAAAACGCACACCACGGCTCTTTCTGAGAAAAAGCAAGCACGGAGGACGAGAATCGCTTTTGCCCTGCGTAGCGTTCTGAGCAGCGGGTAGAAATAGGCAGCGAATTCCCGGCTAGCAGCTTCCCTGTGGCGGGGAAGTGCAAACGTACACGTTTTCGGCCGAAAACTCGTTTTGCGGCGAAAACGCACACCACGGCTCTTTCTGAGAAAAAGCAAGCACGGAGGACGAGAATCGCTTTTGCCCTGCGTAGCGTTCCTGGCAGCGGGTAGAACCAGGCAGAGAATTCCCGGCTAGCAGCTTCCCTGTGGCCGGGAAGTGCAAACGTACACGTTTTCCTCCGAAAACGCGTTTTCCGGCGAAAACGCACACCACGGCTCTTTCTGAGAAAAAGCAAGCACGGAGGACGAGAATCGCTTTTGCCCTGCGTAGCGTTCCTGGCAGCGGGTAGAACCAGGCAGAGAATTCCCGGCTAGCAGCTTCCCTGTGGCCGGGAAGTGCAAACGTACACGTTTTCGGCCGAAAACGCGTTTTCCGGCGAAAACGCACACCACGGCTCTTTCTGAGAAAAAGCAAGCACGGAGGACGAGAATCGCTTTTGCCCTGCGTAGCGTTCTGAGCAGCGGGTAGAAATAGGCAGCGAATTCCCGGCTAGCAGCTTCCCTGTGGCCGGGAAGTGCAAACGTACACGTTTTCCGCCGAAAACGCGTTTTCCGGCGAAAACGCACACCACGGCTCTTTCTGAGAAAAAGCAAGCACGGAGGACGAGAATCGCTTTTGCCCTGCGTAGCGTTCTGAGCAGCGGGTAGAACCAGGCAGAGAATTCCCGGCTAGCAGCTTCCCTGTGGCCGGGAAGTGCAAACGTACACGTTTTCGGCCGGAAACGCGTTTTCCGGCGAAAACGCACACCACGGCTCTTTCTGAGAAAAAGCAAGCACGGAGGACGAGAATCGCTTTTGCCCTGCGTAGCGTTCCGGGCAGCGGGTAGAACCAGGCAGAGAATTCCCGTCTAGCAGCTTCCCTGTGGCCGGGAAGTGCAAACGTACACGTTTTCGGCCGAAAACGCGTTTTCCGGCGAAAACGCACACCACGGCTCTTTCTGAGAAAAAGCAAGCACGGAGGACGAGAATCGCTTTTGCCCTGCGTAGCGTTCCGGGCAGCGGGTAGAACCAGGCAGAGAATTCCCGGCTAGCAGCTTCCCTGTGGCCGGGAAGTGCAAACGTACACGTTTTCGCCGAAAACGCGTTTTCCGGCGAAAACGCACAACACGGCTCTTTCTGAGAAAAAGCAAGCACGGAGGACGAGAATCGCTTTTGCCCTGCGTAGCGTTCCGGGCAGCGGGTAGAACCAGGCAGAGAATTCCCGGCTAGCAGCTTCCCTGTGGCCGGGAAGTGCAAACGTACACGTTTTCGGCCGAAAACGCGTTTTCCGGCGAAAACGCACACCACGGCTCTTTCTGAGAAAAAGCAAGCACGGAGGACGAGAATCGCTTTTGCCCTGCGTAGCGTTCCGGGCAGCGGGTAGAACCAGGCAGAGAATTCCCGGCTAGCAGCTTCCCTGTGGCGGGGAAGTGCAAACGTACACGTTTTCGGCCTTAAACGCGTTTTCCGGCGAAAACGCACACCACGGCTCTTTCTGAGAAAAAGCAAGACGGAGGACGAGAATCGCTTTTGCCCTGCGTAGCGTTCCGGGCAGCGGGTAGAACCAGGCAGAGAATTCCCGGCTAGCAGCTTCCCTGTGGCGGGGAAGTGCAAACGTACACGTTTTTGGCCGAAAACGCGTTTTCCAGCGAAAACGCACACCACGGCTCTTTCTGAGAAAAAGCAAGCACGGAGGACGAGAATCGCTTTTGCCCTGCGTAGCGTTCCGGGCAGCGGGTAGAACCAGGCAGAGAATTCCCGTCTAGCAGCTTCCCTGTGGCCGGGAAGTGCAAACGTACACGTTTTCGGCCGAAAACGCGTTTTCCGGCGAAAACGCACACCACGGCTCTTTCTGAGAAAAAGCAAGCACGGAGGACGAGAATCGCTTTTGCCCTGCGTAGCGTTCCGGGCAGCGGGTAGAACCAGGCAGAGAATTCCCGGCTAGCAGCTTCCCTGTGGCCGGGAAGTGCAAACGTACACGTTTTCGGCCGAAAACGCGTTTTCCGGCGAAAACGCACACCACGGCTCTTTCTGAGAAAAAGCAAGCACGGAGGACGAGAATCGCTTTTGCCCTGCGTAGCGTTCCGGGCAGCGGGTAGAACCAGGCAGAGAATTCCCGGCTAGCAGCTTCCCTGTGGCCGGGAAGTGCAAACGTACACGTTTTCGCCGAAAACACGTTTTCCGGCGAAAACGCACACCACGGCTCTTTCTGAGAAAAAGCAAGCACGGAGGACGAGAATCGCTTTTGCCCTGCGTAGCGTTCCGGGCAGCGGGTAGAACCAGGCAGAGAATTCCCGGCTAGCAGCTTCCCTGTGACGGGGAAGTGCAAACGTACACGTTTTCCGCCGAAAACGCGTTTTCCGGCGAAAACGCACACCACGGCTCTTTCTGAGAAAAAGCAAGCACGGAGGACGAGAATCGCTTTTGCCCTGCGTAGCGTTCCGGGCAGCGGGTAGAACCAGGCAGAGAATTCCCGTCTAGCAGCCTCCCTGTGGCCGGGAAGTGCAAACGTACACGTTTTCGGCCGAAAACGCGTTTTGCGGCGAAAACGCACACCACGGCTCTTTCTGAGAAAAAGCAAGCACGGAGGACGAGAATCGCTTTTGCCCTGCGTAGCGTTCCGGGCAGCGGGTAGAACCAGGCAGAGAATTCCCGGCTAGCAGCTTCCCTGTGGCCGGGAAGTGCAAACGTACACGTTTTCGGCCGAAAACGCGTTTTCCGGCGAAAAAGCACACCATGGCTCTTTCTGAGAAAAAGCAAGCACGGAGGACGAGAATCGCTTTTGCCCTGCGTAGCGTTCCTGGCAGCGGGTAGAACCAGGCAGAGAATTCCCGGCTAGCAGCTTCCCTGTGGCGGGGAAGTGCAAACGTACACGTTTTTGGCCGAAAACGCGTTTTCCAGCGAAAACGCACACCACGGCTCTTTCTGAGAAAAAGCAAGCACGGAGGACGAGAATCGATTTTGCCCTGCGTAGCGTTCTGAGCAGCGGGTAGAAATAGGCAGCGAATTCCCGGCTAGCAGCTTCCCTGTGGCGGGGAAGTGCAAACGTACACGTTTTCGGCCGAAAACTCGTTTTGCGGCGAAAACGCACACCACGGCTCTTTCTGAGAAAAAGCAAGCACGGAGGACGAGAATCGCTTTTGCCCTGCGTAGCGTTCCGGGCAGCGGGTAGAACCAGGCAGAGAATTCCCGGCTAGCAGCTTCCCTGTGGCCGGGAAGTGCAAACGTACACGTTTTCGGCCGGAAACGCGTTTTCCGGCGAAAACGCACACCACGGCTCTTTCTGAGAAAAAGCAAGCACGGAGGACGAGAATCGCTTTTGCCCTGCGTAGCGTTCCGGGCAGCGGGTAGAACCAGGCAGAGAATTCCCGTCTAGCAGCTTCCCTGTGGCCGGGAAGTGCAAACGTACACGTTTTCGACCGAAAACGCGTTTTCCGGCGAAAACGCACACCACGGCTCTTTCTGAGAAAAAGCAAGCACGGAGGACGAGAATCGCTTTTGCCCTGCGTAGCGTTCCGGGCAGCGGGTAGAACCAGGCAGAGAATTCCCGGCTAGCAGCTTCCCTGTGGCCGGGAAGTGCAAACGTACACGTTTTCGGCCGAAAACGCGTTTTCCGGCGAAAACGCACACCACGGCTCTTTCTGAGAAAAAGCAAGCACGGAGGACGAGAATCGCTTTTGCCCTGCGTAGCGTTCCGGGCAGCGGGTAGAACCAGGCAGAGAATTCCCGGCTAGCAGCTTCCCTGTGGCCGGGAAGTGCAAACGTACACGTTTTCGCCGAAAACACGTTTTCCGGCGAAAACGCACACCACGGCTCTTTCTGAGAAAAAGCAAGCACGGAGGACGAGAATCGCTTTTGCCCTGCGTAGCGTTCCGGGCAGCGGGTAGAACCAGGCAGAGAATTCCCGGCTAGCAGCTTCCCTGTGACGGGGAAGTGCAAACGTACACGTTTTCCGCCGAAAACGCGTTTTCCGGCGAAAACGCACACCACGGCTCTTTCTGAGAAAAAGCAAGCACGGAGGACGAGAATCGCTTTTGCCCTGCGTAGCGTTCCGGGCAGCGGGTAGAACCAGGCAGAGAATTCCCGTCTAGCAGCCTCCCTGTGGCCGGGAAGTGCAAACGTACACGTTTTCGGCCGAAAACGCGTTTTCCGGCGAAAACGCACACCACGGCTCTTTCTGAGAAAAAGCAAGCACGGAGGACGAGAATCGCTTTTGCCCTGCGTAGCGTTCCGGGCAGCGGGTAGAACCAGGCAGAGAATTCCCGGCTAGCAGCTTCCCTGTGGCCGGGAAGTGCAAACGTACACGTTTTCGGCCGAAAACGCGTTTTCCGGCGAAAACGCACACCACGGCTCTTTCTGAGAAAAAGCAAGCACGGAGGACGAGAATCGCTTTTGCCCTGCGTAGCGTTCCGGGCAGCGGGTAGAACCAGGCAGAGAATTCCCGGCTAGCAGCTTCCCTGTGGCCGGGAAGTGCAAACGTACACGTTTTCGCCGAAAACACGTTTTCCGGCGAAAACGCACACCACGGCTCTTTCTGAGAAAAAGCAAGCACGGAGGACGAGAATCGCTTTTGCCCTGCGTAGCGTTCCGGGCAGCGGGTAGAACCAGGCAGAGAATTCCCGGCTAGCAGCTTCCCTGTGACGGGGAAGTGCAAACGTACACGTTTTCCGCCGAAAACACGTTTTCCGGCGAAAACGCACACCACGGCTCTTTCTGAGAAAAAGCAAGCACGGAGGACGAGAATCGCTTTTGCCCTGCGTAGCGTTCCGGGCAGCGGGTAGAACCAGGCAGAGAATTCCCGGCTAGCAGCTTCCCTGTGGCCGGGAAGTGCAAACGTACACGTTTTCGGCCGAAAACGCGTTTTCCGGCGAAAACGCACACCACGGCTCTTTCTGAGAAAAAGCAAGCACGGAGGACGAGAATCGCTTTTGCCCTGCGTAGCGTTCCGGGCAGCGGGTAGAACCAGGCAGAGAATTCCCGGCTAGCAGCTTCCCTGTGGCCGGGAAGTGCAAACGTACACGTTTTCGCCGAAAACACGTTTTCCGGCGAAAACGCACACCACGGCTCTTTCTGAGAAAAAGCAAGCACGGAGGACGAGAATCGCTTTTGCCCTGCGTAGCGTTCCGGGCAGCGGGTAGAACCAGGCAGAGAATTCCCGGCTAGCAGCTTCCCTGTGACGGGGAAGTGCAAACGTACACGTTTTCCGCCGAAAACGCGTTTTCCGGCGAAAACGCACACCACGGCTCTTTCTGAGAAAAAGCAAGCACGGAGGACGAGAATCGCTTTTGCCCTGCGTAGCGTTCCTGGCAGCGGGTAGAACCAGGCAGAGAATTCCCGGCTAGCAGCTTCCCTGTGGCGGGGAAGTGCAAACGTACACGTTTTCGCCGAAAACGCGTTTTCCGGCGAAAACGCACACCACGGCTCTTTCTGAGAAAAAGCAAGCACGGAGGACGAGAATCGCTTTTGCCCTGCGTAGCGTTCCGGGCAGCGGGTAGAACCAGGCAGAGAATTCCCGGCTAGCAGCTTCCCTGTGGCCGGGAAGTGCAAACGTACACGTTTTCGGCCGAAAACGCGTTTTCCGGCGAAAACGCACACCACGGCTCTTTCTGAGAAAAAGCAAGACGGAGGACGAGAATCGCTTTTGCCCTGCGTAGCGTTCCGGGCAGCGGGTAGAACCAGGCAGAGAATTCCCGGCTAGCAGCTTCCCTGTGGCCGGGAAGTGCAAACGTACACGTTTTCGGCCGGAAACGCGTTTTCCGGCGAAAACGCACACCACGGCTCTTTCTGAGAAAAAGCAAGCACGGAGGACGAGAATCGCTTTTGCCCTGCGTAGCGTTCCGGGCAGCGGGTAGAACCAGGCAGAGAATTCCCGGCTAGCAGCTTCCGTGTGGCCGGGAAGTGCAAACGTACACGTTTTCGGCCGAAAACGCGTTTTCCGGCGAAAACGCACACCACGGCTCTTTCTGAGAAAAAGCAAGCACGTAGGACGAGAATCGCTTTTGCCCTGCGTAGCGTTCCGGGCAGCGGGTAGAACCAGGCAGAGAATTCCCGGCTAGCAGCTTCCCTGTGGCCGGGAAGTGCAAACGTACACGTTTTCCGCCGAAAACGCGTTTTCCGGCGAAAACGCACACCACGGCTCTTTCTGAGAAAAAGCAAGCACGGAGGACGAGAATCGCTTTTGCCCTGCGTAGCGTTCCTGGCAGCGGGTAGAACCAGGCAGAGAATTCCCGGCTAGCAGCTTCCCTGTGGCGGGGAAGTGCAAACGTACACGTTTTCGGCCGAAAACGCGTTTTGCGGCGAAAACGCACACCACGGCTCTTTCTGAGAAAAAGCAAGCACGGAGGACGAGAATCGCTTTTGCCCTGCGTAGCGTTCTGAGCAGCGGGTAGAAATAGGCAGCGAATTCCCGGCTAGCAGCTTCCCTGTGGCGGGGAAGTGCAAACGTACACGTTTTCGGCCGAAAACTCGTTTTGCGGCGAAAACGCACACCACGGCTCTTTCTGAGAAAAAGCAAGCACGGAGGACGAGAATCGCTTTTGCCCTGCGTAGCGTTCCGGGCAGCGGGTAGAACCAGGCAGAGAATTCCCGGCTAGCAGCTTCCCTGTGGCCGGGAAGTGCAAACGTACACGTTTTCGGCCGAAAACGCGTTTTGCGGCGATAACGCACACCACGGCTCTTTCTGAGAAAAAGCAAGCACGGAGGACGAGAATCGCTTTTGCCCTGCGTAGCGTTCCGGGCAGCGGGTAGAACCAGGCAGCGAATTCCCTGCTAGCAGCTTCCCTGTGGCGGGGAAGTGCAAACATACACGTTTTCGCCGAAAACATGTTTTCCGGCGAAAACGCACACCACGGCTCTTTCTGAGAAAAAGCAAGCACGGAGGACGAGAATCGCTTTTGCCCTGCGTAGCGTTCCTGGCAGCGGGTAGAACCAGGCAGCGAATTCCCGGCTAGCAGCTTCCCTGTGGCGGGGAAGTGCAAACGTACACGTTTTCCGCCGAAAACGCGTTTTCCGGCGAAAACGCACACCACGGCTCTTTCTGAGAAAAAGCAAGCACGGAGGACGAGAATCGCTTTTGCCCTGCGTAGCGTTCCGGGCAGCGGGTAGAACCAGGCAGAGAATTCCCGGCTAGCAGCTTCCCTGTGGCCGGGAAGTGCAAACGTACACGTTTTCGGCCGAAAACGCGTTTTCCGGCGAAAACGCACACCACGGCTCTTTCTGAGATAAAGCAAGCACGGAGGACGAGAATCGCTTTTGCCCTGCGTAGCGTTCCGGGCAGCGGGTAGAACCAGGCAGAGAATTCCCGTCTAGCAGCTTCCCTGTGGCCGGGAAGAGCAAACGTACACGTTTTCGGCCGGAAACGCGTTTTCCGGCGAAAACGCACACCACGGCTCTTTCTGAGAAAAAGCAAGCACGGAGGACGAGAATCGCTTTTGCCCTGCGTAGCGTTCCGGGCAGCGGGTAGAACCAGGCAGAGATTTCCCGGCTAGCAGCTTCCCTGTGGCCGGGAAGTGCAAACGTACACGTTTTCGGCCGGAAACGCGTTTTCCGGCGAAAAAGCACACCACGGCTCTTTCTGAGAAAAAGCAAGCACGGAGGACGAGAATCGCTTTTGCCCTGCGTAGCGTTCCGGGCAGCGGGTAGAACCAGGCAGAGAATTCCCGTCTAGCAGCTTCCCTGTGGCCGGGAAGTGCAAACGTACACGTTTTCGGCCGAAAACGCGTTTTGCGGCGAAAACGCACACCACGGCTCTTTCTGAGAAAAAGCAAGCACGGAGGACGAGAATCGCTTTTGCCCTGCGTAGCGTTCCGGGCAGCGGGTAGAACCAGGCAGCGAATTCCCGGCTAGCAGCTTCCCTGTGGCGGGGAAGTGCAAACATACACGTTTTCGGCCGAAAACGCGTTTTCCGGCGAAAACGCACACCACGGCTCTTTCTGAGAAAAAGCAAGCACGGAGGACGAGAATCGCTTTTGCCCTGCGTAGCGTTCCGGGCAGCGGGTAGAACCAGGCAGCGAATTCCCGGCTAGCAGCTTCCCTGTGGCGGGGAAGTGCAAACGTACACGTTTTCGGCCGGAAACGCGTTTTCCGGCGAAAACGCACACCACGGCTCTTTCTGAGAAAAAACAAGCACGGAGGACGAGAATCGCTTTTGCCCTGCGTAGCGTTCCGGGCAGCGGGTAGAACCAGGCAGAGAATTCCCGGCTAGCAGCTTCCCTGTGGCCGGGAAGTGCAAACGTACACGTTTTCGGCCGAAAACGCGTTTTCCCGCGAAAACTCACACCACGGCTCTTTCTGAGAAAAAGCAAGCACGGAGGAGGAGAATCGCTTTTGCCCTGCGTAGCGTTCCGGGCAGCGGGTAGAACCAGGCAGAGAATTAACGGCTAGCAGCTTCCTTGTGGCCGGGAAGTGCAAACGTACACGTTTTCGCCGAAAACACGTTTTCCGGCGAAAACGCACACCACGGCTCTTTCTGAGAAAAAGCAAGCACGGAGGAATAGAATCGCTTTTGCCCTGCGTAGCGTTCCGGGCAGCGGGTAGAAGCAGGCAGAGAATTCCCGTCTAGCAGCTTCCCTGTGACCGGGAAGTGCAAACGTACACATTTTCGGCCGAAAACGCGTTTTCCAGCGAAAACGCACACCACGGCTCTTTCTGAGAAAAAGCAAGCACGGAGGACGAGAATCGCTTTTGCCCTGCGTAGCGTTCCGGGCAGCGGGTAGAACCAGGCAGAGAATTCCCGGCTAGCAGCTTCCCTGTGGCCGGGAAGTGCAAACGTACACGTTTTCGGCCGAAAACGCGTTTTCCGGCGAAAAAGCACACCACGGCTCTTTCTGATAAAAGCAAGCACGGAGGACGAGAATCGCTTTTGCCCTGCGTAGCGTTCTGAGCAGCGGGTAGAAATAGGCAGCGAATTGCTGGCTAGCAGCTTCCCTGTGGCCGGGAAGTGCAAACGTACACGTTTTCGGCCGAACACGCGTTTTCCGGCGAAAAAGCACACCATGGCTCTTTCTGAGAAAAAGCAAGCACGGAGGACGAGAATCGCTTTTGCCCTGCGTAGCGTTCCTGGCAGCGGGTAGAACCAGGCAGAGAATTCCCGGCTAGCAGCTTCCCTGTGGCCGGGAAGTGCAAACGTACACGTTTTCGGCCGAAAACGCGTTTTCCGGCGAAAACGCATACCACGGCTCTTTCTGAGAAAAAGCAAGCACGGAGGACGAGAATCGCTTTTGCCCTGCGTAGCGTTCCGGGCAGCGGGTAGAACCAGGCAGAGAATTCTAGTCTAGCAGCTTCCCTGTGGCGGGGAAGTGCAAACGTACACGTTTTCGGCCGAAAACGCGTTTTCCGGCGAAAACGCACACCACGGCTCTTTCTGAGAAAAAGCAAGCACGGAGGACGAGAATCGCTTTTGCCCTGCGTAGCGTTCCGGGCAGCGGGTAGAACCAGGCAGAGAATTCCCGGCTAGCAGCTTCCCTGTGGCCGGGAAGTGCAAACGTACACGTTTTCGGCCGAAAACGCGTTTTCCGGCGAAAACGCACACCACGGCTCTTTCTGAGAAAAAGCAAGCACGGAGGACGAGAATCGCTTTTGCCCTGCGTAGCGTTCCGGGCAGCGGGTAGAACCAGGCAGAGAATTCCCGGCTAGCAGCTTCCCTGTGGCGGGGAAGTGCAAACGTACACGTTTTCGCCGAAAACACGTTTTCCGGCGAAAACGCACAGCACGGCTCTTTCTGAGAAAAAGCAAGCACGGAGGACTAGAATCGCTTTTGCCCTGCGTAGCGTTCCAGGCAGCGGGTAGAACCAGGCAGAGAATTCCCGGCTAGCAGCTTCCCTGTGGCCGGGAAGTGCAAACGTACACGTTTTCCGCCGAAAACGCGTTTTCCGGCGAAAACGCACACCACGGCTCTTTCTGAGAAAAAGCAAGCACGGAGGACGAGAATCGCTTTTGCCCTGCGTAGCGTTCCTGGCAGCGGGTAGAACCAGGCAGAGAATTCCCGGCTAGCAGCTTCCCTGTGGCGGGGAAGTGCAAACGTACACGTTTTCGGCCGAAAACGCGTTTTGCGGCGAAAACGCACACCACGGCTCTTTCTGAGAAAAAGCAAGCACGGAGGACGAGAATCGCTTTTGCCCTGCGTAGCGTTCTGAGCAGCGGGTAGAAATAGGCAGCGAATTCCCGGCTAGCAGCTTCCCTGTGGCGGGGAAGTGCAAACGTACACGTTTTCGGCCGAAAACTCGTTTTGCGGCGAAAACGCACACCACGGCTCTTTCTGAGAAAAAGCAAGCACGGAGGACGAGAATCGCTTTTGCCCTGCGTAGCGTTCCTGGCAGCGGGTAGAACCAGGCAGAGAATTCCCGGCTAGCAGCTTCCCTGTGGCCGGGAAGTGCAAACGTACACGTTTTCCTCCGAAAACGCGTTTTCCGGCGAAAACGCACACCACGGCTCTTTCTGAGAAAAAGCAAGCACGGAGGACGAGAATCGCTTTTGCCCTGCGTAGCGTTCCGGGCAGCGGGTAGAACCAGGCAGAGAATTCCCGGCTAGCAGCTTCCCTGTGGCCGGGAAGTGCAAACGTACACGTTTTCGGCCGAAAACGCGTTTTCCGGCGAAAAAGCACACCACGGCTCTTTCTGATAAAAGCAAGCACGGAGGACGAGAATCGCTTTTGCCCTGCGTAGCGTTCTGAGCAGCGGGTAGAAATAGGCAGCGAATTGCTGGCTAGCAGCTTCCCTGTGGCCGGGAAGTGCAAACGTACACGTTTTCGGCCGAACACGCGTTTTCCGGCGAAAAAGCACACCATGGCTCTTTCTGAGAAAAAGCAAGCACGGAGGACGAGAATCGCTTTTGCCCTGCGTAGCGTTCCTGGCAGCGGGTAGAACCAGGCAGAGAATTCCCGGCTAGCAGCTTCCCTGTGGCCGGGAAGTGCAAACGTACACGTTTTCATCCGAAAACGCGTTTTCCGGCGAAAACGCATACCACGGCTCTTTCTGAGAAAAAGCAAGCACGGAGGACGAGAATCGCTTTTGCCCTGCGTAGCGTTCCGGGCAGCGGGTAGAACCAGGCAGAGAATTCTAGTCTAGCAGCTTCCCTGTGGCGGGGAAGTGCAAACGTACACGTTTTCGGCCGAAAACGCGTTTTCCGGCGAAAACGCACACCACGGCTCTTTCTGAGAAAAAGCAAGCACGGAGGACGAGAACCGCTTTTGCCCTGCGTAGCGTTCCGGGCAGCGGGTAGAACCAGGCAGAGAATTCCCGGCTAGCAGCTTCCCTGTGGCCGGGAAGTGCAAACGTACACGTTTTCGGCCGAAAACGCGTTTTGCGGCGAAAACGCACACCACGGCTCTTTCTGAGAAAAAGCAAGCACGGAGGACGAGAATCGCTTTTGCCCTGCGTAGCGTTCCGGGCAGCGGGTAGAACCAGGCAGAGAATTCCCGGCTAGCAGCTTCCCTGTGGCGGGGAAGTGCAAACGTACACGTTTTCGCCGAAAACACGTTTTCCGGCGAAAACGCACAGCACGGCTCTTTCTGAGAAAAAGCAAGCACGGAGGACTAGAATCGCTTTTGCCCTGCGTAGCGTTCCAGGCAGCGGGTAGAACCAGGCAGAGAATTCCCGGCTAGCAGCTTCCCTGTGGCCGGGAAGTGCAAACGTACACGTTTTCCGCCGAAAACGCGTTTTCCGGCGAAAACGCACACCACGGCTCTTTCTGAGAAAAAGCAAGCACGGAGGACGAGAATCGCTTTTGCCCTGCGTAGCGTTCCTGGCAGCGGGTAGAACCAGGCAGAGAATTCCCGGCTAGCAGCTTCCCTGTGGCGGGGAAGTGCAAACGTACACGTTTTCGGCCGAAAACGCGTTTTGCGGCGAAAACGCACACCACGGCTCTTTCTGAGAAAAAGCAAGCACGGAGGACGAGAATCGCTTTTGCCCTGCGTAGCGTTCTGAGCAGCGGGTAGAAATAGGCAGCGAATTCCCGGCTAGCAGCTTCCCTGTGGCGGGGAAGTGCAAACGTACACGTTTTCGGCCGAAAACTCGTTTTGCGGCGAAAACGCACACCACGGCTCTTTCTGAGAAAAAGCAAGCACGGAGGACGAGAATCGCTTTTGCCCTGCGTAGCGTTCCTGGCAGCGGGTAGAACCAGGCAGAGAATTCCCGGCTAGCAGCTTCCCTGTGGCCGGGAAGTGCAAACGTACACGTTTTCCTCCGAAAACGCGTTTTCCGGCGAAAACGCACACCACGGCTCTTTCTGAGAAAAAGCAAGCACGGAGGACGAGAATCGCTTTTGCCCTGCGTAGCGTTCCTGGCAGCGGGTAGAACCAGGCAGAGAATTCCCGGCTAGCAGCTTCCCTGTGGCCGGGAAGTGCAAACGTACACGTTTTCGGCCGAAAACGCGTTTTCCGGCGAAAACGCACACCACGGCTCTTTCTGAGAAAAAGCAAGCACGGAGGACGAGAATCGCTTTTGCCCTGCGTAGCGTTCTGAGCAGCGGGTAGAAATAGGCAGCGAATTCCCGGCTAGCAGCTTCCCTGTGGCCGGGAAGTGCAAACGTACACGTTTTCCGCCGAAAACGCGTTTTCCGGCGAAAACGCACACCACGGCTCTTTCTGAGAAAAAGCAAGCACGGAGGACGAGAATCGCTTTTGCCCTGCGTAGCGTTCTGAGCAGCGGGTAGAACCAGGCAGAGAATTCCCGGCTAGCAGCTTCCCTGTGGCCGGGAAGTGCAAACGTACACGTTTTCGGCCGGAAACGCGTTTTCCGGCGAAAACGCACACCACGGCTCTTTCTGAGAAAAAGCAAGCACGGAGGACGAGAATCGCTTTTGCCCTGCGTAGCGTTCCGGGCAGCGGGTAGAACCAGGCAGAGAATTCCCGTCTAGCAGCTTCCCTGTGGCCGGGAAGTGCAAACGTACACGTTTTCGGCCGAAAACGCGTTTTCCGGCGAAAACGCACACCACGGCTCTTTCTGAGAAAAAGCAAGCACGGAGGACGAGAATCGCTTTTGCCCTGCGTAGCGTTCCGGGCAGCGGGTAGAACCAGGCAGAGAATTCCCGGCTAGCAGCTTCCCTGTGGCCGGGAAGTGCAAACGTACACGTTTTCGCCGAAAACGCGTTTTCCGGCGAAAACGCACAACACGGCTCTTTCTGAGAAAAAGCAAGCACGGAGGACGAGAATCGCTTTTGCCCTGCGTAGCGTTCCGGGCAGCGGGTAGAACCAGGCAGAGAATTCCCGGCTAGCAGCTTCCCTGTGGCCGGGAAGTGCAAACGTACACGTTTTCGGCCGAAAACGCGTTTTCCGGCGAAAACGCACACCACGGCTCTTTCTGAGAAAAAGCAAGCACGGAGGACGAGAATCGCTTTTGCCCTGCGTAGCGTTCCGGGCAGCGGGTAGAACCAGGCAGAGAATTCCCGGCTAGCAGCTTCCCTGTGGCGGGGAAGTGCAAACGTACACGTTTTCGGCCTTAAACGCGTTTTCCGGCGAAAACGCACACCACGGCTCTTTCTGAGAAAAAGCAAGACGGAGGACGAGAATCGCTTTTGCCCTGCGTAGCGTTCCGGGCAGCGGGTAGAACCAGGCAGAGAATTCCCGGCTAGCAGCTTCCCTGTGGCGGGGAAGTGCAAACGTACACGTTTTTGGCCGAAAACGCGTTTTCCAGCGAAAACGCACACCACGGCTCTTTCTGAGAAAAAGCAAGCACGGAGGACGAGAATCGCTTTTGCCCTGCGTAGCGTTCTGAGCAGCGGGTAGAAATAGGCAGCGAATTCCCGGCTAGTAGCTTCCCTGTGGCGGGGAAGTGCAAACGTACACGTTTTCGCCCAAAAACTCGTTTTGCGGCGAAAACGCACACCACGGCTCTTTCTGAGAAAAAGCAAGCACGGAGGACGAGAATCGCTTTTGCCCTGCATAGCGTTCTGAGCAGCGGGTAGAAATAGGCAGCGAATTGCCGGCTAGGAGATTCCCTGTGGCCGGGAAGTGCAAACGTACACGTTTTCGGCCGAAAACGCGTTTTCCGGCGAAAAAGCACACCATGGCTCTTTCTGAGAAAAAGCAAGCACGGAGGACGAGAATCGCTTTTGCCCTGCGTAGCGTTCCTGGCAGCGGGTAGAACCAGGCAGAGAATTCCCGGCTAGCAGCTTCCCTGTGGCGGGGAAGTGCAAACGTACACGTTTTTGGCCGAAAACGCGTTTTCCAGCGAAAACGCACACCACGGCTCTTTCTGAGAAAAAGCAAGCACGGAGGACGAGAATCGATTTTGCCCTGCGTAGCGTTCTGAGCAGCGGGTAGAAATAGGCAGCGAATTCCCGGCTAGCAGCTTCCCTGTGGCGGGGAAGTGCAAACGTACACGTTTTCGGCCGAAAACTCGTTTTGCGGCGAAAACGCACACCACGGCTCTTTCTGAGAAAAAGCAAGCACGGAGGACGAGAATCGCTTTTGCCCTGCGTAGCGTTCCGGGCAGCGGGTAGAACCAGGCAGAGAATTCCCGGCTAGCAGCTTCCCTGTGGCCGGGAAGTGCAAACGTACACGTTTTCGGCCGGAAACGCGTTTTCCGGCGAAAACGCACACCACGGCTCTTTCTGAGAAAAAGCAAGCACGGAGGACGAGAATCGCTTTTGCCCTGCGTAGCGTTCCGGGCAGCGGGTAGAACCAGGCAGAGAATTCCCGTCTAGCAGCTTCCCTGTGGCCGGGAAGTGCAAACGTACACGTTTTCGGCCGAAAACGCGTTTTCCGGCGAAAACGCACACCACGGCTCTTTCTGAGAAAAAGCAAGCACGGAGGACGAGAATCGCTTTTGCCCTGCGTAGCGTTCCGGGCAGCGGGTAGAACCAGGCAGAGAATTCCCGGCTAGCAGCTTCCCTGTGGCCGGGAAGTGCAAACGTACACGTTTTCGGCCGAAAACGCGTTTTCCGGCGAAAACGCACACCACGGCTCTTTCTGAGAAAAAGCAAGCACGGAGGACGAGAATCGCTTTTGCCCTGCGTAGCGTTCCGGGCAGCGGGTAGAACCAGGCAGAGAATTCCCGGCTAGCAGCTTCCCTGTGGCCGGGAAGTGCAAACGTACACGTTTTCGCCGAAAACACGTTTTCCGGCGAAAACGCACACCACGGCTCTTTCTGAGAAAAAGCAAGCACGGAGGACGAGAATCGCTTTTGCCCTGCGTAGCGTTCCGGGCAGCGGGTAGAACCAGGCAGAGAATTCCCGGCTAGCAGCTTCCCTGTGACGGGGAAGTGCAAACGTACACGTTTTCCGCCGAAAACGCGTTTTCCGGCGAAAACGCACACCACGGCTCTTTCTGAGAAAAAGCAAGCACGGAGGACGAGAATCGCTTTTGCCCTGCGTAGCGTTCCGGGCAGCGGGTAGAACCAGGCAGAGAATTCCCGTCTAGCAGCCTCCCTGTGGCCGGGAAGTGCAAACGTACACGTTTTCGGCCGAAAACGCGTTTTCCGGCGAAAACGCACACCACGGCTCTTTCTGAGAAAAAGCAAGCACGGAGGACGAGAATCGCTTTTGCCCTGCGTAGCGTTCCGGGCAGCGGGTAGAACCAGGCAGAGAATTCCCGGCTAGCAGCTTCCCTGTGGCCGGGAAGTGCAAACGTACACGTTTTCAGCCGAAAACGCGTTTTCCGGCGAAAACGCACACCACGGCTCTTTCTGAGAAAAAGCAAGCACGGAGGACGAGAATCGCTTTTGCCCTGCGTAGCGTTCCGGGCAGCGGGTAGAACCAGGCAGAGAATTCCCGGCTAGCAGCTTCCCTGTGGCCGGGAAGTGCAAACGTACACGTTTTCGCCGAAAACACGTTTTCCGGCGAAAACGCACACCACGGCTCTTTCTGAGAAAAAGCAAGCACGGAGGACGAGAATCGCTTTTGCCCTGCGTAGCGTTCCGGGCAGCGGGTAGAACCAGGCAGAGAATTCCCGGCTAGCAGCTTCCCTGTGACGGGGAAGTGCAAACGTACACGTTTTCCGCCGAAAACGCGTTTTCCGGCGAAAACGCACACCACGGCTCTTTCTGAGAAAAAGCAAGCACGGAGGACGAGAATCGCTTTTGCCCTGCGTAGCGTTCCGGGCAGCGGGTAGAACCAGGCAGAGAATTCCCGGCTAGCAGCTTCCCTGTGGCCGGGAAGTGCAAACGTACACGTTTTCGGCCGAAAACGCGTTTTCCGGCGAAAACGCACACCATGGCTCTTTCTGAGAAAAAGCAAGCACGGAGGACGAGAATCGCTTTTGCCCTGCGTAGCGTTCCGGGCAGCGGGTAGAACCAGGCAGAGAATTCCCGGCTAGCAGCTTCCCTGTGGCCGGGAAGTGCAAACGTACACGTTTTCGCCGAAAACACGTTTTCCGGCGAAAACGCACACCACGGCTCTTTCTGAGAAAAAGCAAGCACGGAGGACGAGAATCGCTTTTGCCCTGCGTAGCGTTCCGGGCAGCGGGTAGAACCAGGCAGAGAATTCCCGGCTAGCAGCTTCCCTGTGACGGGGAAGTGCAAACGTACACGTTTTCCGCCGAAAACGCGTTTTCCGGCGAAAACGCACACCACGGCTCTTTCTGAGAAAAAGCAAGCACGGAGGACGAGAATCGCTTTTGCCCTGCGTAGCGTTCCGGGCAGCGGGTAGAACCAGGCAGAGAATTCCCGGCTAGCAGCTTCCCTGTGGCGGGGAAGTGCAAACGTACACGTTTTCGGCCGAAAACGCGTTTTGCGGCGAAAACGCACACCACGGCTCTTTCTGAGAAAAAGCAAGCACGGAGGACGAGAATCGCTTTTGCCCTGCGTAGCGTTCTGAGCAGCGGGTAGAAATAGGCAGCGAATTCCCGGCTAGCAGCTTCCCTGTGGCGGGGAAGTGCAAACGTACACGTTTTCGGCCGAAAACTCGTTTTGCGGCGAAAACGCACACCACGGCTCTTTCTGAGAAAAAGCAAGCACGGAGGACGAGAATCGCTTTTGCCCTGCGTAGCGTTCCGGGCAGCGGGTAGAACCAGGCAGAGAATTCCCGGCTAGCAGCTTCCCTGTGGCCGGGAAGTGCAAACGTACACGTTTTCGGCCGAAAACGCGTTTTCCGGCGAAAACGCACACCACGGCTCTTTCTGAGAAAAAGCAAGCACGGAGGACGAGAATCGCTTTTGCCCAGCGTAGCGTTCCGGGCAGCGGGTAGAACCAGGCAGAGAATTCCCGTCTAGCAGCTTCCCTGTGGCCGGGAAGTGCAAACGTACACGTTTTCGGCCGAAAACGCGTTTTCCGGCGAAAACGCACACCACGGCTCTTTCTGAGAAAAAGCAAGCACGGAGGACGAGAATCGCTTTTGCCCTGCGCAGCGTTCCGGGCAGCGGGTAGAACCAGGCAGAGAATTCCCGGCTAGCAGCTTCCCTGTGGCCGGGAAGTGCAAACGTACACGTTTTCAGCCGAAAACGCGTTTTCCGGCGAAAACGCACACCACGGCTCTTTCTGAGAAAAAGCAAGCACGGAGGACGAGAATCGCTTTTGCCCTGCGTAGCGTTCCGGGCAGCGGGTAGAACCAGGCAGAGAATTCCCGGCTAGCAGCTTCCCTGTGGCCGGGAAGTGCAAACGTACACGTTTTCGCCGAAAACGCGTTTTCCGGCGAAAACGCACACCACGGCTCTTTCTGAGAAAAAGCAAGCACGGAGGACGAGAATCGCTTTTGCCCTGCGTAGCGTTCCGGGCAGCGGGTAGAACCAGGCAGAGAATTCCCGGCTAGCAGCTTCCCTGTGGCCGGGAAGTGCAAACGTACACGTTTTCGGCCGAAAACGCGTTTTCCGGCGAAAACGCACACCACGGCTCTTTCTGAGAAAAAGCAAGACGGAGGACGAGAATCGCTTTTGCCCTGCGTAGCGTTCCGGGCAGCGGGTAGAACCAGGCAGAGAATTCCCGGCTAGCAGCTTCCCTGTGGCCGGGAAGTGCAAACGTACACGTTTTCGGCCGGAAACGCGTTTTCCGGCGAAAACGCACACCACGGCTCTTTCTGAGAAAAAGCAAGCACGGAGGACGAGAATCGCTTTTGCCCTGCGTAGCGTTCCGGGCAGCGGGTAGAACCAGGCAGAGAATTCCCGGCTAGCAGCTTCCGTGTGGCCGGGAAGTGCAAACGTACACGTTTTCGGCCGAAAACGCGTTTTCCAGCGAAAACGCACACCACGGCTCTTTCTGAGAAAAAGCAAGCACGTAGGACGAGAATCGCTTTTGCCCTGCGTAGCGTTCCGGGCAGCGGGTAGAACCAGGCAGAGAATTCCCGGCTAGCAGCTTCCCTGTGGCCGGGAAGTGCAAACGTACACGTTTTCCGCCGAAAACGCGTTTTCCGGCGAAAACGCACACCACGGCTCTTTCTGAGAAAAAGCAAGCACGGAGGACGAGAATCGCTTTTGCCCTGCGTAGCGTTCCTGGCAGCGGGTAGAACCAGGCAGAGAATTCCCGGCTAGCAGCTTCCCTGTGGCGGGGAAGTGCAAACGTACACGTTTTCGGCCGAAAACGCGTTTTGCGGCGAAAACGCACACCACGGCTCTTTCTGAGAAAAAGCAAGCACGGAGGACGAGAATCGCTTTTGCCCTGCGTAGCGTTCTGAGCAGCGGGTAGAAATAGGCAGCGAATTCCCGGCTAGCAGCTTCCCTGTGGCCGGGAAGTGCAAACGTACACGTTTTCGGCCGAAAACTCGTTTTGCGGCGAAAACGCACACCACGGCTCTTTCTGAGAAAAAGCAAGCACGGAGGACGAGAATCGCTTTTGCCCTGCGTAGCGTTCCGGGCAGCGGGTAGAACCAGGCAGAGAATTCCCGGCTAGCAGCTTCCCTGTGGCCGGGAAGTGCAAACGTACACGTTTTCCGCCGAAAAAGCGTTTTCCGGCGAAAACGCACACCACGGCTCTTTCTGAGAAAAAGCAAGCACGGAGGACGAGAATCGCTTTTGCCCTGCGTAGCGTTCCGGGCAGCGGGTAGAACCAGGCAGAGAATTCCCGGCTAGCAGCTTCCCTGTGGCCGGGAAGTGCAAACGTACACGTTTTCGGCCGGAAACGCGTTTTCCGGCGAAAACGCACACCACGGCTCTTTCTGAGAAAAAGCAAGCACGGAGGACGAGAATCGCTTTTGCCCTGCGTAGCGTTCCGGGCAGCGGGTAGAACCAGGCAGAGAATTCCCGTCTAGCAGCTTCCCTGTGGCCGGGAAGTGCAAACGTACACGTTTTCGGCCGAAAACGCGTTTTCCGGCGAAAACACACACCACGGCTCTTTCTGAGAAAAAGCAAGCACGGAGGACGAGAATCGCTTTTGCCCAGCGTAGCGTTCCGGGCAGCGGGTAGAACCAGGCAGAGAATTCCCGTCTATCAGCTTCCCTGTGGCCGGGAAGTGCAAACGTACACGTTTTCGGCCGAAAACGCGTTTTCCGGCGAAAACGCACACCACGGCTCTTTCTGAGAAAAAGCAAGCACGGAGGACGAGAATCGCTTTTGCCCTGCGCAGCGTTCCGGGCAGCGGGTAGAACCAGGCAGAGAATTCCCGGCTAGCAGCTTCCCTGTGGCCGGGAAGTGCAAACGTACACGTTTTCGGCCGAAAACGCGTTTTCCGGCGAAAACGCACACCACGGCTCTTTCTGAGAAAAAGCAAGCACGGAGGACGAGAATCGCTTTTGCCCTGCGTAGCGTTCCGGGCAGCGGGTAGAACCAGGCAGAGAATTCCCGGCTAGCAGCTTCCCTGTGGCCGGGAAGTGCAAACGTACACGTTTTCGCCGAAAACGCGTTTTCCGGCGAAAACGCACACCACGGCTCTTTCTGAGAAAAAGCAAGCACGGAGGACGAGAATCGCTTTTGCCCTGCGTAGCGTTCCGGGCAGCGGGTAGAACCAGGCAGAGAATTCCCGGCTAGCAGCTTCCCTGTGGCCGGGAAGTGCAAACGTACACGTTTTCGGCCGAAAACGCGTTTTGCGGCGAAAACGCACACCACGGCTCTTTCTGAGAAAAAGCAAGCACGGAGGACGAGAATCGCTTTTGCCCTGCGTGGCGTTCCTGGCAGCGGGTAGAACCAGGCAGAGAATTCCCGGCTAGCAGCTTCCCTGTGGCGGGGAAGTGCAAACGTACACGTTTTCGGCCGAAAACGCGTTTTCCGGCGAAAACGCACACCACGGCTCTTTCTGAGAAAAAGCAAGACGGAGGACGAGAATCGCTTTTGCCCTGCGTAGCGTTCCGGGCAGCGGGTAGAACCAGGCAGAGAATTCCCGGCTAGCAGCTTCCCTGTGGCCGGGAAGTGCAAACGTACACGTTTTCGGCCGGAAACGCGTTTTCCGGCGAAAACGCACACCACGGCTCTTTCTGAGAAAAAGCAAGCACGGAGGACGAGAATCGCTTTTGCCCTGCGTAGCGTTCCGGGCAGCGGGTAGAACCAGGCAGAGAATTCCCGGCTAGCAGCTTCCGTGTGGCCGGGAAGTGCAAACGTACACGTTTTCGGCCGAAAACGCGTTTTCCGGCGAAAACGCACACCACGGCTCTTTCTGAGAAAAAGCAAGCACGGAGGACGAGAATCGCTTTTGCCCTGCGTAGCGTTCCGGGCAGCGGGTAGAACCAGGCAGAGAATTCCCGGCTAGCAGCTTCCCTGTGGCCGGGAAGTGCAAACGTACACGTTTTCGGCCGAAAACGCGTTTTCCGGCGAAAACGCACACCACGGCTCTTTCTGAGAAAAAGCAAGCACGGAGGACGAGAATCGCTTTTGCCCTGCGTATCGTTCCGGGCAGCGGGTAGAACCAGGCAGAGAATTCCCGGCTAGCAGCTTCCGTGTGGCCGGGAAGTGCAAACGTACACGTTTTCGGCCGAAAACGCGTTTTCCGGCGAAAACGCACACCACGGCTCTTTCTGAGAAAAAGCAAGCACGGAGGACGAGAATCGCTTTTGCCCTGCGTAGCGTTCCGGGCAGCGGGTAGAACCAGGCAGAGAATTCCCGGCTAGCAGCTTCCCTGTGGCGGGGAAGTGCAAACGTACACGTTTTCGCCGAAAACGCGTTTTCCGGCGAAAACGCACACCACGGCTCTTTCTGAGAAAAAGCAAGCACGGAGGACGAGAATCGCTTTTGCCCTGCGTAGCGTTCCGGGCAGCGGGTAGAACCAGGCAGAGAATTCCCGGCTAGCAGCTTCCCTGTGGCCGGGAAGTGCAAACGTACACGTTTTCCGCCGAAAACGCGTTTTCCGGCGAAAACGCACACCACGGCTCTTTCTGAGAAAAAGCAAGCACGGAGGACGAGAATCGCTTTTGCCCTGCGTAGCGTTCCTGGCAGCGGGTAGAACCAGGCAGAGAATTCCCGGCTAGCAGCTTCCCTGTGGCGGGGAAGTGCAAACGTACACGTTTTCGGCCGAAAACGCGTTTTCCGGCGAAAACGCACACCACGGCTCTTTCTGAGAAAAAGCAAGACGGAGGACGAGAATCGCTTTTGCCCTGCGTAGCGTTCCGGGCAGCGGGTAGAACCAGGCAGAGAATTCCCGGCTAGCAGCTTCCCTGTGGCCGGGAAGTGCAAACGTACACGTTTTCGGCCGGAAACGCGTTTTCCGGCGAAAACGCACACCACGGCTCTTTCTGAGAAAAAGCAAGCACGGAGGACGAGAATCGCTTTTGCCCTGCGTAGCGTTCCGGGCAGCGGGTAGAACCAGGCAGAGAATTCCCGGCTAGCAGCTTCCGTGTGGCCGGGAAGTGCAAACGTACACGTTTTCGGCCGAAAACGCGTTTTCCTGCGAAAACGCACACCACGGCTCTTTCTGAGAAAAAGCAAGCACGGAGGACGAGAATCGCTTTTGCCCTGCGTAGCGTTCCGGGCAGCGGGTAGAACCAGGCAGAGAATTCCCGTCTAGCAGCTTCCCTGTGGCCGGGAAGTGCAAACGTACACGTTTTCGGCCGAAAACGCGTTTTCCGGCGAAAACGCACACCACGGCTCTTTCTGAGAAAAAGCAAGCACGGAGGACGAGAATCGCTTTTGCCCTGCGTAGCGTTCCGGGCAGCGGGTAGAACCAGGCAGAGAATTCCCGGCTAGCAGCTTCCCTGTGGCCGGGAAGTGCAAACGTACACGTTTTTGGCCGAAAACGCGTTTTCCGGCGAAAACGCACACCACGGCTCTTTCTGAGAAAAAGCAAGCACGGAGGACGAGAATCGCTTTTGCCCTGCGTAGCGTTCCGGGCAGCGGGTAGAACCAGGCAGAGAATTCCCGGCTAGCAGCTTCCCTGTGGCCGGGAAGTGCAAACGTACACTTTTTCGCCGAAAACATGTTTTCCGGCGAAAACGCACACCACGGCTCTTTCTGAGAAAAAGCAAGCACGGAGGACGAGAATCGCTTTTGCCCTGCGTAGCGTTCCGGGCAGCGGGTAGAACCAGGCAGAGAATTCCCGTCTAGCAGCTTCCCTGTGGCCGGGAAGTGCAAACGTACACGTTTTCGGCCGAAAACGCGTTTTCCGGCGAAAACGCACACCACGGCTCTTTCTGAGAAAAAGCAAGCACGGAGGACGAGAATCGCTTTTGCCCTGCGTAGCGTTCCGGGCAGCGGGTAGAACCAGGCAGAGAATTCCCGGCTAGCAGCTTCCCTGTGGCCGGGAAGTGCAAACGTACACGTTTTTGGCCGAAAACGCGTTTTCCGGCGAAAACGCACACCACGGCTCTTTCTGAGAAAAAGCAAGCACGGAGGACGAGAATCGCTTTTGCCCTGCGTAGCGTTCCGGGCAGCGGGTAGAACCAGGCAGAGAATTCCCGGCTAGCAGCTTCCCTGTGGCCGGGAAGTGCAAACGTACACGTTTTCGCCGAAAACATGTTTTCCGGCGAAAACGCACACCACGGCTCTTTCTGAGAAAAAGCAAGCACGGAGGACGAGAATCGCTTTTGCCCTGCGTAGCGTTCCGGGCAGCGGGTAGAACCAGGCAGAGAATTCCCGGCTAGCAGCTTCCCTGTGGCCGGGAAGTGCAAACGTACACGTTTTCCGCCGAAAACGCGTTTTCCGGCGAAAACGCACACCACGGCTCTTTCTGAGAAAAAGCAAGCACGGAGGACGAGAATCGCTTTTGCCCTGCGTAGCGTTCCTGGCAGCGGGTAGAACCAGGCAGAGAATTCCCGGCTAGCAGCTCCCCTGTGGCGGGGAAGTGCAAACGTACACGTTTTCGGCCGAAAACGCGTTTTCCGGCGAAAACGCACACCACGGCTCTTTCTGAGAAAAAGCAAGCACGGAGGACGAGAATCGCTTTTGCCCTGCGTAGCGTTCCGGGCAGCGGGTAGAACCAGGCAGAGAATTCCCGGCTAGCAGCTTCCCTGTGGCCGGGAAGTGCAAACGTACAAGTTTTCGCCGAAAACACGTTTTCCGGCGAAAACGCACACCACGGCTCTTTCTGAGAAAAAGCAAGCACGGAGGACGAGAATCGCTTTTGCCCTGCGTAGCGTTCCGGGCAGCGGGTAGAAGCAGGCAGAGAATTCCCGTCTAGCAGCTTCCCTGTGGCCGGGAAGTGCAAACGTACACATTTTCGGCCGAAAACGCGTTTTCCGGCGAAAACGCACACCACGGCTCTTTCTGAGAAAAAGCAAGCACGGAGGACGAGAATCGCTTTTGCCCTGCGTAGCGTTCCGGGCAGCGGGTAGAACCAGGCAGAGAATTACCGGCTAGCAGTTTCCCTGTGGCCGGGAAGTGCAAACGTACACGTTTTCGGCCGAAAACGCGTTTTCCAGCGAAAACGCACACCACGGCTCTTTCTGAGAAAAAGCAAGCATGGAGGACGAGAATCGCTTTTGCCCTGCGTAGCGTTCCGGGCAGCGGGTAGAACCAGGCAGAGAATTCCCGGCTAGCAGCTTCCCTGTGGCCGGGAAGTGCAAACGTACACGTTTTCGGCCGAAAACGCGTTTTCCGGCGAAAACGCACACCACGGCTCTTTCTGAGAAAAAGCAAGCACGGAGGACGAGAATCGCTTTTGCCCTGCATAGCGTTCTGAGCAGCGGGTAGAAATAGGCAGCGAATTGCCGGCTAGGAGATTCCCTGTGGCCGGGAAGTGCAAACGTACACGTTTTCGGCCGAAAACGTGTTTTCCGGCGAAAACGCACACCACGGCTCTTTCTGAGAAAAAGCAAGCACGGAGGACAAGAATCGCTTTTGCCCTGCGTAGCGTTCCTGGCAGCGGGTAGAACCAGGCAGAGAAATCCCGGCTAGCAGCTTCCCTGTGGCGGGGAAGTGCAAACGTACACGTTTTCGCCGAAAACGCGTTTTCCGGCGAAAACGCACACCACGGCTCTTTCTGAGAAAAAGCAAGCACGGAGGACGAGAATCGCTTTTGCCCTGCGTAGCGTTCCGGGCAGCGGGTAGAACCAGGCAGAGAATTCCCGTCTAGCAGCTTCCCTGTGGCGGGGAAGTGCAAACGTACACGTTTTCGGCCGAAAACGCGTTTTCCGGCGAAAACGCACACCACGGCTCTTTCTGAGAAAAAGCAAGCACGGAGGACGAGAATCGCTTTTGCCCTGCGTAGCGTTCCGGGCAGCGGGTAGAACCAGGCAGAGAATTCCCGGCTAGCAGCTTCCCTGTGGCGGGGAAGTGCAAACGTACACGTTTTTGGCCGAAAACGCGTTTTCCGGCGAAAACGCACACCACGGCTCTTTCTGAGAAAAAGCAAGCACGGAGGACGAGAATCGCTTTTGCCCTGCGTAGCGTTCCGGGCAGCGGGTAGAACCAGGCAGAGAATTCCCGGCTAGCAGCTTCCCTGTGGCGGGGAAGTGCAAACGTACACGTTTTCGGCCGAAAACGCTTTTTCCGGCGAAAACGCCCACCACGGCTCTTTCTGAGAAAAAGCAAGCACGGAGGACGAGAATCGCTTTTGCCGTGCGTAGCGTTCCTGGCAGCGGGTAGAACCAGGCAGAGAATTCCCGGCTAGCAGCTTCCCTGTGGCGGGGAAGTGCAAACGTACACGTTTTTGGCCGAAAACGCGTTTTCCGGTGAAAACGCACACCACGGCTCTTTCTGAGAAAAAGCAAGCACGGAGGACGAGAATCGCTTTTGCCCTGCGTAGCCTTCTGAGCAGCGGGTAGAAATAGGCAGCGAATTCCCGTCTAGCAGCTTCCCTGTGGCGGGGAAGTGCAAACGTACACGTTTTCGGCCGAAAACGCGTTTTCCGGCGAAAACGCACACCACGGCTCTTTCTGAGAAAAAGCAAGCACGGAGGACGAGAATCGCTTTTGCCCTGCGTAGCCTTCTGATCAGCGGGTAGAAATAGGCAGCGAATTGCCGGCTAGCAGCTTCCCTGTGGCCGGGAAGTGCAAACGTACACGTTTTCGCCGAAAACATGTTTTCCGGCGAAAACGCACACCACGGCTCTTTCTGAGAAAAAGCAAGCACGGAGGACGAGAATCGCTTTTGCCCTGCGTAGCGTTCCGGGCAGCGGGTAGAACCAGGCAGAGAATTCCCGGCTAGCAGCTTCCCTGTGGCCGGGAAGTGCAAACGTACAAGTTTTCGCCGAAAACACGTTTTCCGGCGAAAACGCACACCACGGCTCTTTCTGAGAAAAAGCAAGCACGGAGGACGAGAATCGCTTTTGCCCTGCGTAGCGTTCCGGGCAGCGGGTAGAAGCAGGCAGAGAATTCCCGTCTAGCAGCTTCCCTGTGGCCGGGAAGTGCAAACGTACACGTTTTCGGCCGAAAACGCGTTTTCCAGCGAAAACGCACACCACGGCTCTTTCTGAGAAAAAGCAAGCATGGAGGACGAGAATCGCTTTTGCCCTGCGTAGCGTTCCGGGCAGCGGGTAGAACCAGGCAGAGAATTCCCGGCTAGCAGCTTCCCTGTGGCCGGGAAGTGCAAACGTACACGTTTTCGGCCGAAAACGCGTTTTCCGGCGAAAACGCACACCACGGCTCTTTCTGAGAAAAAGCAAGCACGGAGGACGAGAATCGCTTTTGCCCTGCATAGCGTTCTGAGCAGCGGGTAGAAATAGGCAGCGAATTGCCGGCTAGGAGATTCCCTGTGGCCGGGAAGTGCAAACGTACACGTTTTCGGCCGAAAACGCGTTTTCCGGCGAAAACGCACACCACGGCTCTTTCTGAGAAAAAGCAAGCACGGAGGACAAGAATCGCTTTTGCCCTGCGTAGCGTTCCTGGCAGCGGGTAGAACCAGGCAGAGAAATCCCGGCTAGCAGCTTCCCTGTGGCGGGGAAGTGCAAACGTACACGTTTTCGCCGAAAACGCGTTTTCCGGCGAAAACGCACACCACGGCTCTTTCTGAGAAAAAGCAAGCACGGAGGACGAGAATCGCTTTTGCCCTGCGTAGCGTTCCGGGCAGCGGGTAGAACCAGGCAGAGAATTCCCGTCTAGCAGCTTCCCTGTGGCGGGGAAGTGCAAACGTACACGTTTTCGGCCGAAAACGCGTTTTCCGGCGAAAACGCACACCACGGCTCTTTCTGAGAAAAAGCAAGCACGGAGGACGAGAATCGCTTTTGCCCTGCGTAGCGTTCCGGGCAGCGGGTAGAACCAGGCAGAGAATTCCCGGCTAGCAGCTTCCCTGTGGCGGGGAAGTGCAAACGTACACGTTTTTGGCCGAAAACGCGTTTTCCGGCGAAAACGCACACCACGGCTCTTTCTGAGAAAAAGCAAGCACGGAGGACGAGAATCGCTTTTGCCCTGCGTAGCGTTCCGGGCAGCGGGTAGAACCAGGCAGAGAATTCCCGGCTAGCAGCTTCCCTGTGGCGGGGAAGTGCAAACGTACACGTTTTCGGCCGAAAACGCTTTTTCCGGCGAAAACGCCCACCACGGCTCTTTCTGAGAAAAAGCAAGCACGGAGGACGAGAATCGCTTTTGCCGTGCGTAGCGTTCCTGGCAGCGGGTAGAACCAGGCAGAGAATTCCCGGCTAGCAGCTTCCCTGTGGCGGGGAAGTGCAAACGTACACGTTTTTGGCCGAAAACGCGTTTTCCGGTGAAAACGCACACCACGGCTCTTTCTGAGAAAAAGCAAGCACGGAGGACGAGAATCGCTTTTGCCCTGCGTAGCCTTCTGAGCAGCGGGTAGAAATAGGCAGCGAATTCCCGTCTAGCAGCTTCCCTGTGGCGGGGAAGTGCAAACGTACACGTTTTCGGCCGAAAACGCGTTTTCCGGCGAAAACGCACACCACGGCTCTTTCTGAGAAAAAGCAAGCACGGAGGACGAGAATCGCTTTTGCCCTGCGTAGCCTTCTGATCAGCGGGTAGAAATAGGCAGCGAATTGCCGGCTAGCAGCTTCCCTGTGGCCGGGAAGTGCAAACGTACACGTTTTCGGCCGAAAACGCGTTTTCCGGCGAAAAAGCACACCATGGCTCTTTCTGAGAAAAAGCAAGCACGGAGGACGAGAATCGCTTTTGCCCTGCGTAGCGTTCCGGGCAGCGGGTAGAACCAGGCAGAGAATTCCCGGCTAGCAGCTTCCCTGTGGCCGGGAAATGCAAACGTACACGTTCTCGGCCGAAAACGCGTTTTCCGGCGAAAACGCACACCACGGCTCTTTCTGAGAAAAAGCAAGCACGGAGGACGAGAATCGCTTTTGCCCTGCGTAGCGTTCCTGGCAGCGGGTAGAACCAGGCAGAGAATTCCCGGCTAGCAGCTTCCCTGTGGCGGGGAAGTGCAAACGTACACGTTTTTGGCCGAAAACGCGTTTTCCGGTGAAAACGCACACCACGGCTCTTTCTGAGAAAAAGCAAGCACGGAGGACGAGAATCGCTTTTGCCCTGCGTAGCCTTCTGAGCAGCGGGTAGAAATAGGCAGCGAATTCCCGTCTAGCAGCTTCCCTGTGGCGGGGAAGTGCAAACGTACACGTTTTCGGCCGAAAACGCGTTTTCCGGCGAAAACGCACACCACGGCTCTTTCTGAGAAAAAGCAAGCACGGAGGACGAGAATCGCTTTTGCCCTGCGTAGCGTTCCGGGCAGCGGGTAGAACCAGGCAGAGAATTCCCGGCTAGCAGCTTCCCTGTGGCGGGGAAGTGCAAACGTACACGTTTTCGGCCGAAAACGCGTTTTCCGGAAAAAAAAGAAAACACTACGGCTCTTTCTGAGAAAAAGCAAGCACGGAGGACGAGAATCGCTTTTGCCCTGCGTAGCGTTCCGGGCAGCGGGTAGAACCAGGCAGAGAATTACCGGCTAGCAGCTTTCCTGTGGCCGGGAAGTGCAAACGTACACGTTTTCGGCCGAAAACGCGTTTTCCCGCGAAAACTCACACCACGGCTCTTTCTGAGAAAAAGCAAGCACGGAGGACGAGAATCGCTTTTGCCCTGCGTAGCGTTCCGGGCAGCGGGTAGAAGCAGGCAGAGAATTCCCGTCTAGCAGCTTCCCTGTGGCCGGGAAGTGCAAACGTACACGTTTTCGGCCGAAAACGCGTTTTCCGGCGAAAACGCACACCACGGCTCTTTCTGAGAAAAAGCAAGCACAGAGGACGAGAATCGCTTTTGCCCTGCGTAGCGTTCCGGGCAGCGGGTAGAACCAGGCAGAGAATTCCCGGCTAGCAGCTTCACTGTGGCCGGGAAGTGCAAACGTACACGTTTTCGGCCGAAAACGCGTTTTCCGGCGAAAACGCACACCACGGCTATTTCTGAGAAAAAGCAAGCACGGAGGACGAGAATCGCTTTTGCCCTGCATAGCGTTCTGAACAGCGGGTAGAAATAGGCAGCGAATTGCCGGCTAGCAGCCTCCCTGTGGCCGGGAAGTGCAAACGTACACGTTTTCGGCCGAAAACGCGTTTTCCGGCGAAAAAGCACACCATGGCTCTTTCTGAGAAAAAGCAAGCACGGAGGACGAGAATCCCTTTTGCCCTGCGTAGCGTTCCGGGCAGCGGGTAGAACCAGGCAGAGAATTCCCGGCTAGCAGCTTCCCTGTGGCCGGGAAATGCAAACGTACACGTTCTCGGCCGAAAACGCGTTTTCCGGCGAAAACGCACACCACGGCTCTTTCTGAGAAAAAGCAAGCACGGAGGACGAGAATCGCTTTTGCCCTGCGTAGCGTTCCTGGCAGCGGGTAGAACCAGGCAGAGAATTCCCGGCTAGCAGCTTCCCTGTGGCGGGGAAGTGCAAACGTACACGTTTTTGGCCGAAAACGCGTTTTCCGGCGAAAACGCACACCACGGCTCTTTCTGAGAAAAAGCAAGCACGGAGGACGAGAATCGCTTTTGCCCTGCGTAGCGTTCCGGGCAGCGGGTAGAACCAGGCAGAGAATTCCCGGCTAGCAGCTTCCCTGTGGCGGGGAAGTGCAAACGTACACGTTTTCGGCCGAAAACGCGTTTTCCGGAAAAAAAAGAAAACACTACGGCTCTTTCTGAGAAAAAGCAAGCACGGAGGACGAGAATCGCTTTTGCCCTGCGTAGCCTTCTGAGCAGCGGGTAGAAATAGGCAGCGAATTCCCGTCTAGCAGCTTCCCTGTGGCGGGGAAGTGCAAACGTACACGTTTTCGGCCGAAAACTCGTTTTCCGGCGAAAACGCACACCACGGCTCTTTCTGAGAAAAAGCAAGCACGGAGGACGAGAATCGCTTTTGCCCTGCGTAGCGTTCCGGGCAGCGGGTAGAACCAGGCAGAGAATTCCCGGCTAGCAGCTTCCCTGTGGCGGGGAAGTGCAAACGTACACGTTTTCGGCCGAAAACGCGTTTTCCGGAAAAAAAAGAAAACACTACGGCTCTTTCTGAGAAAAAGCAAGCACGGAGGACGAGAATCGCTTTTGCCCTGCGTAGCGTTCCGGGCAGCGGGTAGAACCAGGCAGAGAATTACCGGCTAGCAGCTTCCCTGTGGCCGGGAAGTGCAAACGTACACGTTTTCGGCCGAAAACGCGTTTTCCCGCGAAAACTCACACCATGGCTCTTTCTGAGAAAAAGCAAGCACGGAGGACGAGAATCCCTTTTGCCCTGCGTAGCGTTCCTGGCAGCGGGTAGAACCAGGCAGAGAATTCCCGTCTAGCAGCTTCCCTGTGGCGGGTAAGTGCAAACGTACACGTTTTCGGCCGAAAACGCGTTTTCCGGCGAAAACGCACACCACGGCTCTTTCTGAGAAAAAGCAAGCACGGAGGACGAGAATCGCTTTTGCCCTGCGTAGCGTTCCGGGCAGCGGGTAGAACCAGGCAGAGAATTCCCGGCTAGCAGCTTCCCTGTGGCGGGGAAGTGCAAACGTACACGTTTTTGGCCGAAAACGCGTTTTCCGGCGAAAACGCACACCACGGCTCTTTCTGAGAAAAAGCAAGCACGGAGGACGAGAATCGCTTTTGCCCTGCGTAGCGTTCCAGGCAGCGGGTAGAACCAGGCAGAGAATTCCCGGCTAGCAGCTTCCCTGTGGCGGGGAAGTGCAAACGTACACGTTTTTGGCCGAAAACGCGTTTTCCGGCGAAAACGCACACCACGGCTCTTTCTGAGAAAAAGCAAGCACGGAGGACGAGAATCGCTTTTGCCCTGCGTAGCGTTCCGGGCAGCGGGTAGAACCAGGCAGAGAATTCCCGGCTAGCAGCTTCCCTGTGGCCGGGAAGTGCAAACGTACACGTTTTCCGCCGAAAACGCGTTTTCCGGCGAAAACGCACACCACGGCTCTTTCTGAGAAAAAGCAAGCACGGAGGACGAGAACCGCTTTTGCCCTGCGTAGCGTTCCGGGCAGCGGGTAGAACCAGGCAGAGAATTCCCGTCTAGCAGCTTCCCTGTGGCCGGGAAGTGCAAACGTACACGTTTTCGGCCGAAAACGCGTTTTCCCGCTTAAACGCACACCACGGCTCTTTCTGAGAAAAAGCAAGCACGGAGGACGAGAACCGCTTTTGCCCTGCGTAGCGTTCCGGGCAGCGGGTAGAACCAGGCAGAGAATTCCCGTCTAGCAGCTTCCCTGTGGCGGGGAAGTGCAAACGTACACGTTTTCGGCCGAAAACGCGTTTTCCGTCGAAAACGCACACCACGGCTCTTTCTGAGAAAAAGCAAGCACGGAGGACGAGAATCGCTTTTGCCCTGCGTAGCGTTCCGGGCAGCGGGTAGAACCAGGCAGAGAATTCCCGTCTAGCAGCTTCCCTGTGGCCGGGAAGTGCAAACGTACACGTTTTCCGCCGAAAACGCGTTTTCCGGCGAAAACGCACACCACGGCTCTTTCTGAGAAAAAGCAAGCACGGAGGACGAGAATCGCTTTTGCCCTGCGTAGCGTTCCGGGCAGCGGGTAGAACCAGGCAGAGAATTCCCGGCTAGCAGCTTCCCTGTGGCCGGGAAGTGCAAACGTACACGTTTTCGGCCGAAAACGCGTTTTCCGGCGAAAACGCAAACCACGGCTCTTTCTCAGAAAAAGCAAGCACGGAGGACGAGAATCGCTTTTGCCCTGCGTAGCGTTCCGGGCAGCGGGTAGAACCAGGCAGAGAATTCCCGGCTAGCAGCTTCCCTGTGGAGGGGAAGTGCAAACGTACACGTTTTCGGCCGAAAACGCGTTTTCCGTCGAAAACGCACACCACGGCTCTTTCTGAGAAAAAGCAAGCACGGAGGACGAGAATCGCTTTTGCCCTGCGTAGCGTTCCGGGCAGCGGGTAGAACCAGGCAGAGAATTCCCGGCTAGCAGCTTCCCTGTGGCGGGGAAGTGCAAACGTACACGTTTTCGGCCGAAAACGCGTTTTCCGGCGAAAACGCAAACCACGGCTCTTTCTCAGAAAAAGCAAGCACGGAGGACGAGAATCGCTTTTGCCCTGCGTAGCGTTCCGGGCAGCGGGTAGAACCAGGCAGAGAATTCCCGGCTAGCAGCTTCCCTGTGGAGGGGAAGTGCAAACGTACACGTTTTCGGCCGAAAACGCGTTTTCCGGCGAAAACGCACACCACGGCTCTTTCTGAGAAAAAGCAAGCACGGAGGACGAGAATCGCTTTTGCCCTGCGTAGCGTTCCGGGCAGCGGGTAGAACCAGGCAGAGAATTCCCGGCTAGCAGCTTCCCTGTGGCGGGGAAGTGCAAACGTACACGTTTTCGGCCGAAAACGCGTTTTCCGGCGAAAATGCACACCACGGCTCTTTCTGAGAAAAAGCAAGCACAGAGGACGAGAATCGCTTTTGCCCTGCGTAGCGTTCCGGGCAGCGGGTAGAACCAGGCAGAGAATTCCCGGCTAGCAGCTTCCCTGTGGCGGGGAAGTGCAAACGTACACGTTTTCGGCCGAAAACGCGTTTTCCGGCGAAAACGCACACCACGGCTCTTTCTGAGAAAAAGCAAGCACGGAGGACGAGAATCGCTTTTGCCCTGCGTAGCGTTCTGAGCAGCGGGTAGAAATAGGCAGCGAATTGCCGGCTAGCAGCTTCCCTGTGGCCGGGAAGTGCAAACGTACACGTTTTCGGCCGAAAACGCGTTTTCCGGCGAAAAAGCACACCACGGCTCTTTCTGAGAAAAAGCAAGCACGGAGGACGAGAATCGCTTTTGCCCTGCGTAGCGTTCCGGGCAGCGGGTAGAACCAGGCAGAGAATTCCCGGCTAGCAGCTTCCCTGTGGCCGGGAAGTGCAAACGTACACGTTTTCCGCCGAAAACGCGTTTTCCGGCGAAAACGCACACCACGGCTCTTTCTGAGAAAAAGCAAGCACGGAGGACGAGAATCGCTTTTGCCCTGCGTAGCGTTACGGGCAGCGGGTAGAACCAGGCAGAGAATTCCCGGCTAGCAGCTTCCCTGTGGCGGGGAAGTGCAAACGTACACGTTTTCGGCCGAAAACGCGTTTTCCGGCGAAAACGCACACCACGGCTCTTTCTGAGAAAAAGCAAGCACGGAGGACGACAATCGCTTTTGCCCTGCGTAGCCTTCTGAGCAGCGGGTAGAAATAGGCAGCGAATTGCCGGCTAGCAGCTTCCCTGTGGCCGGGAAGTGCAAACGTACACGTTTTCGGCCGGAAACACGTTTTCCGGCGAAAACGCACACCACGGCTCTTTCTGAGAAAAAGCAAGCACGGAGGACGAGAATCGCTTTTGCCCTGCGTAGCGTTCCGGGCAGCGGGTAGAACCAGGCAGAGAATTCCCGGCTAGCAGCTTCCCTGTGGCGGGGAAGTGCAAACGTACACGTTTTCGGCCGAAAACGCGTTTTCCGGCGAAAACGCACACCACGGCTCTTTCTGAGAAAAAGCAAGCACGGAGGACGAGAATCGCTTTTGCCCTGCGTAGCGTTCCGGGCAACGGGTAGAACCAGGCAGAGAATTCCCGGCTAGCAGCTTCCCTGTGGCCGGGAAGTGCAAACGTACACGTTTCCGGCCGAAAACGCGTTTTACGGCGAAAACGCACACCACGGCTCTTTCTTAGAAAAAGCAAGCACGGAGGACGAGAATCGCTTTTGCCCTGCGTAGCGTTCCGGGCAGCGGGTAGAACCAGGCAGAGAATTCCCGGCTAGCAGCTTCCCTATGGCGGGGAAGTGAAAACGTACACGTTTTCGGCCGAAAACGCGTTTTCCGGCGAAAACGCACACCACGGCTCTTTCTGAGAAAAAGCAAGCACGGAGGACGAGAATCGCTTTTGCCCTGCGTAGCGTTCCGGGCAACGGGTAGAACCAGGCAGAGAATTCCCGGCTAGCAGCTTCCCTGTGGCGGGGAAGTGCAAACGTACACGTTTTCGGCCGAAAACGCGTTTTACGGCGAAAACGCACACCACGGCTCTTTCTGAGAAAAAGCAAGCACGGAGGACGAGAATCGCTTTTGCCCTGCGTAGCGTTCCGGGCAGCGGGTAGAACCAGGCAGAGAATTCCCGGCTAGCAGCTTCCCTGTGGCCGGGAAGTGCAAACGTACAAGTTGTCGGCCGAAAAAGCGTTTTCTAGCGAAAAAGCACACCATGGCTCTTTCTGAGAAAAAGCAAGCACGGAGGACGAGAATCGCTTTTGCCCTGCGTAGCGTTCTGAGCAGCGGGTAGAAATAGGCAGAGAATTCCCGGCTAGCAGCTTCCCTGTGGCGGGGAAGTGCAAACGTACAAGTTTTCGGCCGAAAAAGCGTTTTCTAGCGAAAAAGAACACCATGGCTCTTTCTGAGAAAAAGCAAGCACGGAGGACGAGAATCGCTTTTGCCCTGCGTAGCGTTCTGAGCAGCGGGTAGAAATAGGCAGAGAATTCCCGGCTAGCAGCTTCCCTGTGGCGGGGAAGTGCAAACGTACACGTTTTCGGCCGAAAATGCGTTTTCCGGCGAAAACGCACACCACGGCTCTTTCTGAGAAAAAGCAAGCACGGAGGACGAGAATCGCTTTTGCTCTGCGTAGCCTTCTGAGCAGCGGGTAGAAATAGGCAGCGAATTGCCGGCTAGCAGCTTCCCTGTGGCCGGGAAGTGCAAACGTACACGTTTTCGGACGAAAACTCGTTTTCCGGCGAAAAAGCACACCATGGCTCTTTCTGAGAAAAAGCAAGCACGGAGGACGAGAATCGCTTTTGCCCTGCGTAGCGTTCCGGGCAGCGGGTAGAACCAGGCAGAGAATTCCCGACTAGCAGCTTCCCTGTGGCCGGGAAGTGCAAACGTACACGTTTTCGGCCGAAAACGCGTTTTCCGGCGAAAACGCACACCACGGCTCTTTCTGAGAAAAAGCAAGCACGGAGGACGAGAATCGCTTTTGCCCTGCGTAGCGTTCCGGGCAGCGGGTAGAACCAGGCAGAGAATTCCCGTCTAGCAGCTTCCCTGTGGAGGGGAAGTGCAAACGTACACGTTTTCGGCCGAAAACGCGTTTTCCGGCGAAAACGCACACCACGGCTCTTTCTGAGAAAAAGCAAGCACGGAGGACGAGAATCGCTTTTGCCCTGCGTAGCGTTCCGGGCAGCGGGTTGAACCAGGCAGAGAATTCCCGGCTAACAGCTTCCCTGTGGCCGGGAAGTGCAAACGTACACGTTTTCGGCCGAAAACGCGTTTTCCGGCGAAAACGCACACCACGGCTCTTTCTGAGAAAAAGAAAGCACGGAGGACGAGAATCGCTTTTGCCCTGCGTAGCGTTCCGGGCAGCGGGTAGAAATAGGCAGCGAATTCACGGCTAGCAGCTTCCCTGTGGCCGGGAAGTGCAAACGTACACGTTTCCGGCCGAAAACGCGTTTTCCGGAGAAAAAGAACACCATGGCTCTTTCTGAGAAAAAGCAAGCACGGAGGACAAGAATCGCTTTTGCCCTGCGTAGCGTTCCGGGCAGCGGGTAGAACCAGGCAGAGAATTCCCGGCTAGCAGCTTCCCTATGGCGGGGAAGTGAAAACGTACACGTTTTCGGCCGAAAACGCGTTTTCCGGCGAAAACGCACACCACGGCTCTTTCTGAGAAAAAGCAAGCACGGAGGACGAGAATCGCTTTTGCCCTGCGTAGCGTTCCGGGCAACGGGTAGAACCAGGCAGAGAATTCCCGGCTAGCAGCTTCCCTGTGGCGGGGAAGTGCAAACGTACACGTTTCCGGCCGAAAACGCGTTTTACGGCGAAAACGCACACCACGGCTCTTTCTGAGAAAAAGCAAGCACGGAGGACGAGAATCGCTTTTGCCCTGCGTAGCGTTCCGGGCAGCGGGTAGAACCAGGCAGAGAATTCCCGGCTAGCAGCTTCCCTGTGGCCGGGAAGTGCAAACGTACAAGTTTTCGGCCGAAAAAGCGTTTTCTAGCGAAAAAGCACACCATGGCTCTTTCTGAGAAAAAGCAAGCACGGAGGACGAGAATCGCTTTTGCCCTGCGTAGCGTTCTGAGCAGCGGGTAGAAATAGGCAGAGAATTCCCGGCTAGCAGCTTCCCTGTGGCGGGGAAGTGCAAACGTACAAGTTTTCGGCCGAAAAAGCGTTTTCTAGCGAAAAAGAACACCATGGCTCTTTCTGAGAAAAAGCAAGCACGGAGGACGAGAATCGCTTTTGCCCTGCGTAGCGTTCTGAGCAGCGGGTAGAAATAGGCAGAGAATTCCCGGCTAGCAGCTTCCCTGTGGCGGGGAAGTGCAAACGTACACGTTTTCGGCCGAAAACGCGTTTTCCGGCGAAAACGCACACCACGGCTCTTTCTGAGAAAAAGCAAGCACGGAGGACGAGAATCGCTTTTGCTCTGCGTAGCCTTCTGAGCAGCGGGTAGAAATAGGCAGCGAATTGCCGGCTAGCAGCTTCCCTGTGGCCGGGAAGTGCAAACGTACACGTTTTCGGACGAAAACTCGTTTTCCGGCGAAAAAGCACACCATGGCTCTTTCTGAGAAAAAGCAAGCACGGAGGACGAGAATCGCTTTTGCCCTGCGTAGCGTTCCGGGCAGCGGGTAGAACCAGGCAGAGAATTCCCGACTAGCAGCTTCCCTGTGGCCGGGAAGTGCAAACGTACACGTTTTCGGCCGAAAAAGCGTTTACCGGCGAAAACGCACACCACGGCTCTTTCTGAGAAAAAGCAAGCACGGAGGACGAGAATCGCTTTTGCCCTGCGTAGCGTTCCGGGCAGCGGGTAGAACCAGGCAGAGAATTCCCGTCTAGCAGCTTCCCTGTGGAGGGGAAGTGCAAACGTACACGTTTTCGGCCGGAAACGCGTTTTCCGGCGAAAACGCACACCACGGCTCTTTCTGAGAAAAAGCAAGCACGGAGGACGAGAATCGCTTTTGCCCTGCGTAGCGTTCCGGGCAGCGGGTTGAACCAGGCAGAGAATTCCCGGCTAACAGCTTCCCTGTGGCCGGGAAGTGCAAACGTACACGTTTTCGGCCGAAAACGCGTTTTCCGGCGAAAACGCACACCACGGCTCTTTCTGAGAAAAAGAAAGCACGGAGGACGAGAATCGCTTTTGCCCTGCGTAGCGTTCTGAGCAGCGGGTAGAAATAGGCAGCGAATTCACGGCTAGCAGCTTCCCTGTGGCCGGGAAGTGCAAACGTACACGTTTCCGGCCGAAAACGCGTTTTCCGGAGAAAAAGAACACCATGGCTCTTTCTGAGAAAAAGCAAGCACGGAGGACGAGAATCGCTTTTGCCCTGCGTAGCGTTCCGGGCAGCGGGTAGAACCAGGCAGAGAATTCCCGTCTAGCAGCTTCCCTGTGGAGGGGAAGTGCAAACGTACACGTTTTCGGCCGAAAACGCGTTTTCCGGCGAAAACGCACACCACGGCTCTTTCTGAGAAAAAGCAAGCACGGAGGACGAGAATCGCTTTTGCCCTGCGTAGCGTTCCGGGCAGCGGGTAGAACCAGGCAGAGAATTCCCGGCTAGCAGCTTCCCTGTGGCCGGGAAGTGCAAACGTACACGTTTTCGGCCGAAAACGCGTTTTGCGGCGAAAACGCACACCACGGCTCTTTCTGAGAAAAAGCAAGCACGGAGGACGAGAATCGCTTTTGCCCTGCGTAGCGTTCCGGGCAGCGGGTAGAACCAGGCAGAGAATTCCCGGCTAGCAGCTTCCCTGTGGCCGGGAAGTGCAAACGTACACGTTTTCGGCCGAAAACGCGTTTCCCGGCCAAAACGCACACCACGGCTCTTTCTGAGAAAAAGCAAGCACGGAGGACGAGAATCGCTTTTGCCCTGCGTAGCGTTCCTGGCAGCGGGTAGAACCAGGCAGAGAATTCCCGGCTAGCAGCTTCCCTGTGGCCGGGAAGTGCAAACGTACACGTTTTCGCCGAAAACGCGTTTTCCGGCGAAAACGCAAACCACGGCTCTTTCTGAGAAAAAGCAAGCACGAAGGACGAGAATCGCTTTTGCCCTGCGTAGCGTTCCGGGCAGCGGGTAGAACCAGGCAGAGAATTCCCGGCTAGCAGCTTCCCTGTGGAGGGGAAGTGCAAACGTACACGTTTTCGGCCGAAAACGCGTTTTCCGGCGAAAACGCACACCACGGCTCTTTCTGAGAAAAAGCAAGCACGGAGGACGAGAATCGCTTTTGCCCTGCGTAGCGTTCCGGGCAGCGGGTAGAACCAGGCAGAGAATTCCCGGCTAGCAGCTTCCCTGTGGCCGGGAAGTGCAAACGTACACGTTTTCGGCCGAAAACGCGTTTTCCGGCCAAAACGCACACCACGGCTCTTTCTGAGAAAAAGCAAGCACGGAGGACGAGAACCGCTTTTGCCCTGCGTAGCGTTCCTGGCAGCGGGTAGAACCAGGCAGAGAATTCCCGGCTAGCAGCTTCCCTGTGGCCGGGAAGTGCAAACGTACACGTTTTCGCCGAAAACGCGTTTTCCGGCGAAAACGCACACCACGGCTCTTTCTGAGAAAAAGCAAGCACGGAGGACGAGAATCGCTTTTGCCCTGCGTAGCGTTCCGGGCAGCGGGTAGAACCAGGCAGAGAATTCCCGGCTAGCAGCTTCCCTGTGGCGGGGAAGTGCAAACGTACACGTTTTCGGCCGAAAACGCGTTTTCCGGCGAAAACGCACACCACGGCTCTTTCTGAGAAAAAGCAAGCACGGAGGACGAGAATCGCTTTTGCCCTGCGTAGCGTTCCGGGCAGCGGGTAGAACCAGGCAGAGAATTCCCGGCTAGCATCTTCCCTGTGGCGGGGAAGTGCAAACGAACACGTTTTCGGCCGAAAACGCGTTTTCTAGCGAAAACGCACACCACGGCTCTTTCTGAGAAAAAGCAAGCACGGAGGACGAGAATCGCTTTTGCCCTGCGTAGCGTTCCGGGCAGCGGGTAGAACCAGGCAGAGAATTCCCGGCTAGCAGCTTCCCTGTGGCCGGGAAGTGCAAACGTACACGTTTTCCGCCGAAAACGCGTTTTGCGGCGAAAACGCACACCACGGCTCTTTCAGAGAAAAAGCAAGCACGGAGGACGAGAATCGCTTTTGCCCTGCGTAGCGTTCCGGGCAGCGGGTAGAACCAGGCAGAGAATTCCCGGCTAGCAGCTTCCCTGTGGCGGGGAAGTGCAAACGTACACGTTTTCGGCCGAAAACGCGTTTTCCGGCGAAAACGCACACCACGGCTCTTTCTGAGAAAAAGCAAGCACGGAGGACGAGAATCGCTTTTGCCCTGCGTAGCGTTCCGGGCAGCGGGTAGAACCAGGCAGAGAATTCCCGGCTAGCAGCTTCCCTGTGGCCGGGAAGTGCAAACGTACACGTTTTCGGCCGAAAACGCGTTTTCCGGCCAAAACGCACACCACGGCTCTTTCTGAGAAAAAGCAAGCACGGAGGACGAGAATCGCTTTTGCCCTGCGTAGCGTTCCTGGCAGCGGGTAGAACCAGGCAGAGAATTCCCGGCTAGCAGCTTCCCTGTGGCGGGGAAGTGCAAACGAACACGTTTTCGGCCGAAAACGCGTTTTCTAGCGAAAACGCACACCACGGCTCTTTCTGAGAAAGAGCAAGCACGGAGGACGAGAATCGCTTTTGCCCTGCGTAGCTTTCCGGGCAGCGGGTAGAACCAGGCAGCGAATTCCCGGCTAGTAGCTTCCCTGTGGCCGGGAAGTGCAAACGTACACGTTTCCGGCCGAAAACTCGTTTTCCGGAGAAAAAGAACACCATGGCTCTTTCTGAGAAAAAGCAAGCACGGAGGACGAGAATCGCTTTTGCCCTGCGTAGCGTTCCGGGCAGCGGGTAGAACCAGGCAGAGAATTCCCGTCTAGCAGCTTCCCTGTGGAGGGGAAGTGCAAACGTACACGTTTTCGGCCGAAAACGCGTTTTGCGGCGAAAACGCACACCACGGCTCTTTCTGAGAAAAAGCAAGCACGGAGGACGAGAATCGCTTTTGCCCTGCGTAGCGTTCCGGGCAGCGGGTAGAACCAGGCAGAGAATTCCCGGCTAGCAGCTTCCCTGTGGCCGGGAAGTGCAAACGTACACGTTTTCGGCCGAAAACGCGTTTTCCGGCCAAAACGCACACCACGGCTCTTTCTGAGAAAAAGCAAGCACGGAGGACGAGAATCGCTTTTGCCCTGCGTAGCGTTCCGGGCAGCGGGTAGAACCAGGCAGAGAATTCCCGGCTAGCAGCTTCCCTGTGGAGGGGAAGTGCAAACGTACACGTTTTCGGCCGAAAACGCGTTTTCCGGCGAAAACGCACACCACGGCTCTTTCTGAGAAAAAGCAAGCACGGAGGACGAGAATCGCTTTTGCCCTGCGTAGCGTTCCGGGCAGCGGGTAGAACCAGGCAGAGAATTCCCGGCTAGAAGCTTCCCTGTGGCCGGGAAGTGCAAACGTACACGTTTTCCGCCGAAAACGCGTTTTCCGGCCAAAACGCACACCACGGCTCTTTCTGAGAAAAAGCAAGCACGGAGGACGAGAATCGCTTTTGCCCTGCGTAGCGTTCCTGGCAGCGGGTAGAACCAGGCAGAGAATTCCCGGCTAGCAGCTTCCCTGTGGCCGGGAAGTGCAAACGTACACGTTTTCGCCGAAAAAGCGTTTTCCGGCGAAAACGCACACCACGGCTCTTTCTGAGAAAAAGCAAGCACGGAGGACGAGAATCGCTTTTGCCCTGCGTAGCGTTCCGGGCAGCGGGTAGAACCAGGCAGAGAATTCCCGGCTAGCAGCTTCCCTGTGGCGGGGAAGTGCAAACGTACACGTTTTCGGCCGAAAACACGTTTTCCGGCGAAAACGCACACCACGGCTCTTTCTGAGAAAAAGCAAGCACTAAGGACGAGAATCGCTTTTGCCCTGCGTAGCGTTCCGGGCAGCGGGTAGAACCAGGCAGAGAATTCCCGGCTAGCAGCTTCCCTGTGGCGGGGAAGTGCAAACGAACACGTTTTCGGCCGAAAACGCGTTTTCTAGCGAAAACGCACACCACGGCTCTTTCTGAGAAAGAGCAAGCACGGAGGACGAGAATCGCTTTTGCCCTGCGTAGCTTTCCGGGCAGCGGGTAGAACCAGGCAGCGAATTCCCGGCTAGTAGCTTCCCTGTGGCCGGGAAGTGCAAACGTACACGTTTTCGGCCGAAAACGCGTTTTGCGGCGAAAACGCACACCACTGCTCTTTCTGAGATAAAGCAAGCACGGAGGACGAGAATCGCTTTTGCCCTGCGTAGCGTTCTGAGCAGCGGGTAGAACCAGGCAGAGAATTCCCGTCTAGCAGTTTCCCTGTGGCCGGGAAGTGCAAAAGTACACGTTTTCGGCCGCAAACTCGTTTACGGGCGAAAAAGCACACCATGGCTCTTTCTGAGAAAAAGCAAGCACGGAGGACGAGAATCGCTTTTGCCCTGCGTAGCGTTCCGGGCAGCGGGTAGAACCAGGCAGAGAATTCCCGGCTAGCAGCTTCCCTGTGGCGGGGAAGTGCAAACGTACACGTTTTCGGCCGAAAACGCGTTTTCCCGCGAAAACGCACACCACGGCTCTTTCTGAGAAAAAGCAAGCACGGAGGACGAGAATCGCTTTTGCCCTGCGTAGCGTTCCGGGCAGCGGGTAGAACCAGGCAGAGAATTCCCGGCTAGCAGCTTCCCTGTGGCGGGGAAGTGCAAACGTACACGTTTTCGGCCGAAAACGCGTTTTCCGGCGAAAACGCACACCACGGCTCTTTCTGAGAAAAAGCAAGCACGGAGGACGAGAATCGCTTTTGCCCTGCGTAGCGTTCCGTGCAGCGGGTAGAACCAGGCAGAGAATTCCCGGCTAGCAGCTTCCCTGTGGCCGGGAAGTGCAAACGTAAATGTTTTCGCCGAAAACGCGTTTTCCGGCGAAAACGCACACCACGGCTCTTTCTGAGAAAAAGCAAGCACGGAGGACGAGAATCGCTTTTGCCCTGCGTAGCGTTCCGGGCAGCGGGTAGAACCAGGCAGAGAATTCCCGGCTAGCAGCTTCCCTGTGGCGGGGAAGTGCAAACGTACACGTTTTCGGCCGAAAACGCGTTTTCCAGCGAAAAAGCACACCATGGCTCTTTCTGAGAAAAAGCAAGCATGGAGGACGAGAATCGCTTTTGCCCTGCGTAGCGTTCCGGGCAGCGGTTAGAACCAGGCAGCGAATTCCCTGCTAGCAGCTTCCCTGTGGCGGGGAAGTGCAAAAGTACACGTTTTCGGCCGAAAACGCGTTTTGCGGCGAAAACGCACACCACGGCTCTTTCTGAGATAAAGCAAGCACGGAGGACGAGAATCGCTTTTGCCCTGCGTAGCGTTCCGGGCAGCGGGTAGAACCAGGCAGAGAATTCCCGGCTAGCAGCTTCCCTGTGGCGGGGAAGTGCAAACGTTCACGTTTTCGGCCGAAAAAGCGTTTTCTAGCGAAAACGCACACCACGGCTCTTTCTGAGAAAAAGCAAGCACGGAGGACGAGAATCGCTTTTGCCCTGCGTAGCGTTCCGGGCAGCGGGTAGAACCAGGCAGAGAATTCCCGTCTAGCAGCTTCCCTGTGGCCGGGAAGTGCAAACGTACACGTTTTCGGACGAAAACTCGTTTTCCGGCGAAAACGCACACCACGGCTCTTTCTGAGAAAAAGCAAGCACGGAGGACGAGAATCGCTTTTGCCCTGCGTAGCGTTCTGAGCAGCGGGTAGAAATAGGCAGGGAATTCCCGGCTAGCAGCTTCCCTGTGGCCGGGAAGTGCAAACGTACACGTTTCCGGCCGAAAACGCGTTTTCCGGAGAAAAAGCACACCATGGCTCTTTCTGAGAAAAAGCAAGCACGGAGGACGAGAATCGCTTTTGCCCTGCGTAGCGTTCCGGGCAGCGGGTAGAACCAGGCAGAGAATTCCCGTCTAGCAGCTTCCCTGTGGCGGGGAAGTGCAAACGTACACGTTTTCGGCCGAAAACGCGTTTTCCGGCGAAAACGCACACCACGGCTCTTTCTGAGAAAAAGCAAGCACGGAGGACGAGAATCGTTTTTGCCCTGCGTAGCGTTCTGAGCAGCGGGTAGAAATAGGCAGCGAATTGCCGGCTAGCAGCTTTCCTGTGGCCGGGAAGTGCAAAAGTACACGTTTTCGGCCGAAAACGCGTTTTCCGGCGAAAACGCACACCACGGCTCTTTCTGAGAAAAAGCAAGCACGGAGGACGAGAATCGCTTTTGCCCTGCGTAGCGTTCCGGGCAGCGGGTAGAACCAGGCAGAGAATTCCCGGCTAGCAGCTTCCCTGTGGCCGGGAAGTGCAAACGTACACGTTTTCGGCCGAAAACGCGTTTTCCGGCGAAAACGCACACCACGGCTCTTTCTGAGAAAAAGCAAGCACGGAGGACGAGAATCGCTTTTGCCCTGCGTAGCGTTCCGGGCAGCGGGTAGAACCAGGCAGAGAATTCCCGGCTAGCAGCTTCCCTGTAGCGGGGAAGTGCAAACGTACACGTTTTCGGCCGAAAACGCGTTTTCCGGCGAAAACGCACACCACGGCTCTTTCTGAGAAAAAGCAAGCACGGAGGACGAGAATCGCTTTTGCCCTGCGTAGCGTTCCGGGCAGCGGGTAGAACCAGGCAGAGAATTCCCGGCTAGCAGCTTCCCTGTGGCGGGGAAGTGCAAACGTACACGTTTTCGGCCGAAAACGCGTTTTCCGGCGAAAACGCACACCACGGCTCTTTCTGAGAAAAAGCAAGCACGGAGGACGAGAATCGCTTTTGCCCTGCGTAGCGTTCCGGGCAGCGGGTAGAACCAGGCAGAGAATTCCCGGCTAGCAGCTTCCCTGTGGCCGGGAAGTGCAAACGTACACGTTTTCGGCCGAAAACGCGTTTTCCGGCGAAAACGCACACCACGGCTCTTTCTGAGAAAAAGCAAGCACGGAGGACGAGAATCGCTTTTGCCCTGCGTAGCGTTCCGGGCAGCGGGTAGAACCAGGCAGAGAATTCCCGGCTAGCAGCTTCCCTGTGGCGGGGAAGTGCAAACGTACACGTTTTCGGCCGAAAACGCGTTTTCCGGCGAAAACGCACACCACGGCTCTTTCTGAGAAAAAGCAAGCACGGAGGACGAGAATCGCTTTTGCCCTGCGTAGCGTTCCGGGCAGCGGGTAGAACCAGGCAGAGAATTGCCGGCTAGCAGCTTCCCTGTGGCCGGGAAGTGCAAACGTACACGTTTTCGGCCGAAAACGCGTTTTCCTGCGAAAAAGCACACCACGGCTCTTTCTGAGAAAAAGCAAGCACGGAGGACGAGAATCGCTTTTGCCCTGCGTAGCGTTCCGGGCAGCGGGTAGAACCAGGCAGAGAATTCCCGTCTAGCAGCTTCCCTGTGGCCGGGAAGTGCAAACGTAAATGTTTTCGCCGAAAACGAGTTTTCCGGCGAAAACGCACACCACGGCTCTTTCTGAGAAAAAGCAAGCACGGAGGACGAGAATCGCTTTTGCCCTGCGTAGCGTTCCGGGCAGCGGGTAGAACCAGGCAGAGAATTCCCGGCTAGCAGCTTCCCTGTAGCGGGGAAGTGCAAACGTACACGTTTTCGGCCGAAAACGCGTTTTCCAGCGAAAAAGCACACCATGGCTCTTTCTGAGAAAAAGCAAGCACGGAGGACGAGAATCGCTTTTGCCCTGCGTAGCGTTCCGGGCAGCGGGTAGAACCAGGCAGCGAATTCCCTGCTAGCAGCTTCCCTGTGGCGGGGAATTGCAAAAGTACACGTTTTCGGCCGAAAACGCGTTTTCTGGCGAAAACGCACACCACGGCTTTTTCTGAGAAAAAGCAAGCACGGAGGACGAGAATCGCTTTTGCCCTGCGTAGCGTTCCGGGCAGCGGGTAGAACCAGGCAGAGAATTCCCGTCTAGCAGCTTCCCTGTGGCGGGGAAGTGCAAACGTACACGTTTTTGGCCGAAAACGCGTTTTCCGGCGAAAACGCACACCACGGCTCTTTCTGAGAAAAAGCAAGCACGGAGGACGAGAATCGCTTTTGCCCTGCGTAGCGTTCCGGGCAGCGGGTAGAACCAGGCAGAGAATTCCCGGCTAGCAGCTTCCCTGTGGCGGGGAAGTGCAAACGTACACTTTTTCCGCCGAAAACGCGTTTTCCGGCGAAAACGCACACCACGGCTCTTTCTGAGAAAAAGCAAGCACGGAGGACGAGAATCGCTTTTGCCCTGCTTAGCGTTCCGGGCAGCGGGTAGAACCAGGCAGAGAATTCCCGGCTAGCAGCTTCCCTGTGGCGGGGAAGTGCAAACGTACACGTTTTCGGCCGAAAACTCGTTTTCCAGCGAAAACGCACACCACGGCTCTTTCTGAGAAAAAGCAAGCACGGAGGACGAGAATCGCTTTTGCCCTGCGTAGCGTTCTGAGCAGCGGGTAGAAATAGGCAGCGAAATGCCGGCTAGCAGCTTCCCTGTGGCGGGGAAGTGCAAACGTACACGTTTTCGGCCGAAAACGCGTTTTCTGCCGAAAAAGCACACCACGGCTCTTTCTGAGAAAAAGCAAGCACGGAGGACGAGAATCGCTTTTGCCCTGCGTAGCGTTCTGAGCAGCGGGTAGAAATAGGCAGGGAATTCCCGGCTAGCAGCTTCCCTGTGGCCGGGAAGTGCAAACGTACACGTTTCCGGCCGAAAACGCGTTTTCCGGAGAAAACGCACACCATGGCTCTTTCTGAGAAAAAGCAAGCACGGAGGACGAGAATCGCTTTTGCCCTGCGTAGCGTTCCGGGCAGCGGGTAGAACCAGGCAGAGAATTCCCGTCTAGCAGCTTCCCTGTGGCGGGGAAGTGCAAACGTACACGTTTCCGGCCGAAAACGCGTTTTCCGGAGAAAAAGCACACCATGGCTCTTTCTGAGAAAAAGCAAGCACGGAGGACGAGAATCGCTTTTGCCCTGCGTAGCGTTCCGGGCAGCGGGTAGAACCAGGCAGAGAATTCCCGTCTAGCAGCTTCCCTGTGGCGGGGAAGTGCAAACGTACACGTTTTCGGCCGAAAACGCGTTTTCCGGCGAAAACGCACACCACGGCTCTTTCTGAGAAAAAGCAAGCACGGAGGACGAGAATCGCTTTTGCCCTGCGTAGCGTTCCGGGCAGCGGGTAGAACCAGGCAGAGAATTCCCGGCTAGCAGCTTCCCTGTGGCGGGGAAGTGCAAACGTACACTTTTTCCGCCGAAAACGCGTTTTCTGGCGAAAAAGCACACCACGGCTCTTTCTGAGAAAAAGCAAGCACGGAGGACGAGAATCGCTTTTGCCCTGCTTAGCGTTCCGGGCAGCGGGTAGAACCAGGCAGAGAATTCCCGGCTAGCAGCTTCCCTGTGGCGGGGAAGTGCAAACGTACACGTTTTCGGCCGAAAACTCGTTTTCCAGCGAAAACGCACACCACGGCTCTTTCTGAGAAAAAGCAAGCACGGAGGACGAGAATCGCTTTTGCCCTGCGTAGCGTTCTGAGCAGCGGGTAGAAATAGGCAGCGAATTGCCGGCTAGCAGCTTCCCTGTGGCGGGGAAGTGCAAACGTACACGTTTTCGGCCGAAAACGCGTTTTCTGGCGAAAAAGCACACCACGGCTCTTTCTGAGAAAAAGCAAGCACGGAGGACGAGAATCGCTTTTGCCCTGCGTAGCGTTCCGGGCAGCGGGTAGAACCAGGCAGAGAATTCCCGTCTAGCAGCTTCCCTGTGGCGGGGAAGTGCAAAAGTACACGTTTTCGGCCGAAAACGCGTTTTCCGGCGAAAACGCACACCACGGCTCTTTCTGAGATAAAGCAAGCACGGAGGACGAGAATCGCTTTTGCCCTGCGTAGCGTTCCGGGCAGCGGGTAGAACCAGGCAGAGAATTCCCGGCTAGCAGCTTCCCTGTGGCGGGGAAGTGCAAACGTACACGTTTTCGGCCGAAAACGCGTTTTCCGGCGAAATCGCACACCACGGCTCTTTCTGAGAAAAAGCAAGCACGGAGGACGAGAATCGCTTTTGCCCTGCGTAGCGTTCCGGGCAGCGGGTAGAACCAGGCAGAGAATTCCCGGCTAGCAGCTTCCCTGTGGCGGGGAAGTGCAAACGTACACGTTTTCGGCCGAAAACGCGTTTTCCGGCGAAATCGCACACCACGGCTCTTTCTGAGAAAAAGCAAGCACGGAGGACGAGAATCGCTTTTGCCCTGCGTAGCGTTCTGAGCAGCGGGTAGAAATAGGCAGCGAATTGCCGGCTAGCAGCTTCCCTGTGGCGGGGAAGTGCAAACGTACACGTTTTCGGCCGAAAACGCGTTTTCTGGCGAAAAAGCACACCACGGCTCTTTCTGAGAAAAAGCAAGCACGGAGGACGAGAATCGCTTTTGCCCTGCGTAGCGTTCCGGGCAGCGGGTAGAACCAGGCAGAGAATTCCCGTCTAGCAGCTTCCCTGTGGCGGGGAAGTGCAAAAGTACACGTTTTCGGCCGAAAACGCGTTTTCCGGCGAAAACGCACACCACGGCTCTTTCTGAGATAAAGCAAGCACGGAGGACGAGAATCGCTTTTGCCCTGCGTAGCGTTCCGGGCAGCGGGTAGAACCAGGCAGAGAATTCCCGGCTAGCAGCTTCCCTGTGGCGGGGAAGTGCAAACGTACACGTTTTCGGCCGAAAACGCGTTTTCCGGCGAAAACGCACACCACGGCTCTTTCTGAGAAAAAGCAAGCACGGAGGACGAGAATCGCTTTTGCCCTGCGTAGCGTTCCGGGCAGCGGGAAGAACCAGGCAGAGAATTCCCGTCTAGCAGCTTCCCTGTGGCCGGGAAGTGCAAACGTACACGTTTTCGGCCGAAAACATGTTTTCCGGCGAAAACGCACACCACGGCTCTTTCTGAGAAAAAGCAAGCACGGAGGACGAGAACCGCTTTTGCCCTGCGTAGCGTTCCGGGCAGCGGGTAGAACCAGGCAGAGAATTCCCGGCTAGCAGCTTCCCTGTGGCGGGGAAGTGCAAACGTACACGTTTTCGGCCGAAAACGCGTTTTCCGGCGAAATCGCACACCACGGCTCTTTCTGAGAAAAAGCAAGCACGGAGGACGAGAACCGCTTTTGCCCTGCGTAGCGTTCCGGGCAGCGGGTAGAACCAGGCAGAGAATTCCCGGCTAGCAGCTTCCCTGTGGCGTGGAAGTGCAAACGTACACGTTTTCGGCCGAAAACGCGTTTTCCGGCGAAAACGCACACCACGGCTCTTTCTGAGAAAAAGCAAGCACGGAGGACGAGAACCGCTTTTGCCCTGCGTAGCGTTCCGGGCAGCGGGTAGAACCAGGCAGAGAATTGCCGGCTAGCAGCTTCCCTGTGGCGGGGAAGTGCAAACGTACACGTTTTCGGCCGAAAACGCGTTTTCCGGCGAAATCGCACACCACGGCTCTTTCTGAGAAAAAGCAAGCACGGAGGACGAGAACCGCTTTTGCCCTGCGTAGCGTTCCGGGCAGCGGGTAGAACCAGGCAGAGAATTCCCGGCTAGCAGCTTCCCTGTGGCGGGGAAGTGCAAACGTACACGTTTCCGGCCGAAAACGCGTTTTCCGGCGAAATCGCACACCACGGCTCTTTCTGAGAAAAAGCAAGCACGGAGGACGAGAACCGCTTTTGCCCTGCGTAGCGTTCCGGGCAGCGGGTAGAACCAGGCAGAGAATTCCCGGCTAGCAGCTTCCCTGTGGCGGGGAAGTGCAAACGTACACGTTTTCGGCCGAAAACACGTTTTCCGGCGAAATCGCACACCACGGCTCTTTCTGAGAAAAAGCAAGCACGGAGGACGAGAACCGCTTTTGCCCTGCGTAGCGTTCCGGGCAGCGGGTAGAACCAGGCAGAGAATTCCCGGCTAGCAGCTTCCCTGTGGCGGGGAAGTGCAAACGTACACGTTTTCGGCCGAAAACGCGTTTTCCGGCGAAAACGCACACCACGGCTCTTTCTGAGAAAAAGCAAGCACGGAGGACGAGAACCGCTTTTGCCCTGCGTAGCGTTCCGGGCAGCGGGCAGAACCAGGCAGAGAATTCCCGGCTAGCAGCTTCCCTGTGGCGGGGAAGTGCAAACGTACACGTTTTCGGCCGAAAACGCGTTTTCCGGCGAAAACGCACACCACGGCTCTTTCTGAGAAAAAGCAAGCACGGAGGACGAGAACCGCTTTTGCCCTGCGTAGCGTTCCGGGCAGCGGGTAGAACCAGGCAGAGAATTCCCGGCTAGCAGCTTCCCTGTGGCGGGGAAGTGCAAACGTACACGTTTTCGGCCGAAAACGCGTTTTCCGGCGAAAACGCACACCACGGCTCTTTCTGAGAAAAAGCAAGCACGGAGGACGAGAACCGCTTTTGCCCTGCGTAGCGTTCCGGGCAGCGGGTAGAACCAGGCAGAGAATTCCCGGCTAGCAGCTTCCCTGTGGCGGGGAAGTGCAAACGTACACGTTTTCGGCCGAAAACGCGTTTTCCGGCGAAATCGCACACCACGGCTCTTTCTGAGAAAAAGCAAGCACGGAGGACGAGAACCGCTTTTGCCCTGCGTAGCGTTCCGGGCAGCGGGTAGAACCAGGCAGAGAATTGCCGGCTAGCAGCTTCCCTGTGGCGGGGAAGTGCAAACGTACACGTTTTCGGCCGAAAACGCGTTTTCCGGCGAAAACGCACACCACGGCTCTTTCTGAGAAAAAGCAAGCACGGAGGACGAGAACCGCTTTTGCCCTGCGTAGCGTTCCGGGCAGCGGGTAGAACCAGGCAGAGAATTCCCGGCTAGCAGCTTCCCTGTGGCGGGGAAGTGCAAACGTACACGTTTTCGGCCGAAAACGCGTTTTCCGGCGAAATCGCACACCACGGCTCTTTCTGAGAAAAAGCAAGCACGGAGGACGAGAACCGCTTTTGCCCTGCGTAGCGTTCCGGGCAGCGGGTAGAACCAGGCAGAGAATTCCCGGCTAGCAGCTTCCCTGTGGCGGGGAAGTGCAAACGTACACGTTTTCGGCCGAAAACGCGTTTTCCGGCGAAATCGCACACCACGGCTCTTTCTGAGAAAAAGCAAGCACGGAGGACGAGAACCGCTTTTGCCCTGCGTAGCGTTCCGGGCAGCGGGTAGAACCAGGCAGAGAATTCCCGGCTAGCAGCTTCCCTGTGGCGGGGAAGTGCAAACGTACACGTTTTCGGCCGAAAACGCGTTTTCCGGCGAAATCGCACACCACGGCTCTTTCTGAGAAAAAGCAAGCACGGAGGACGAGAACCGCTTTTGCCCTGCGTAGCGTTCCGGGCAGCGGGTAGAACCAGGCAGAGAATTCCCGGCTAGCAGCTTCCCTGTGGCGGGGAAGTGCAAACGTACACGTTTTCCGGCCGAAAACGCGTTTTCCGGCGAAATCGCACACCACGGCTCTTTCTGAGAAAAAGCAAGCACGGAGGACGAGAACCGCTTTTGCCCTGCGTAGCGTTCCGGGCAGCGGGTAGAACCAGGCAGAGAATTCCCGGCTAGCAGCTTCCCTGTGGCGGGGAAGTGCAAACGTACACGTTTTCGGCCGAAAACGCGTTTTCCGGCGAAAACGCACACCACGGCTCTTTCTGAGAAAAAGCAAGCACGGAGGACGAGAACCGCTTTTGCCCTGCGTAGCGTTCCGGGCAGCGGGTAGAACCAGGCAGAGAATTCCCGGCTAGCAGCTTCCCTGTGGCGGGGAAGTGCAAACGTACACGTTTTCGGCCGAAAACGCGTTTTCCGGCGAAAACGCACACCACGGCTCTTTCTGAGAAAAAGCAAGCACGGAGGACGAGAACCGCTTTTGCCCTGCGTAGCGTTCCGGGCAGCGGGTAGAACCAGGCAGAGAATTCCCGGCTAGCAGCTTCCCTGTGGCGGGGAAGTGCAAACGTACACGTTTTCGGCCGAAAACGCGTTTTCCGGCGAAAACGCACACCACGGCTCTTTCTGAGAAAAAGCAAGCACGGAGGACGAGAACCGCTTTTGCCCTGCGTAGCGTTCCGGGCAGCGGGTAGAACCAGGCAGAGAATTCCCGGCTAGCAGCTTCCCTGTGGCGGGGAAGTGCAAACGTACACGTTTTCGGCCGAAAACGCGTTTTCCGGCGAAAACGCACACCACGGCTCTTTCTGAGAAAAAGCAAGCACGGAGGACGAGAACCGCTTTTGCCCTGCGTAGCGTTCCGGGCAGCGGGTAGAACCAGGCAGAGAATTCCCGGCTAGCAGCTTCCCTGTGGCGGGGAAGTGCAAACGTACACGTTTTCGGCCGAAAACGCGTTTTCCGGCGAAAACGCACACCACGGCTCTTTCTGAGAAAAAGCAAGCACGGAGGACGAGAACCGCTTTTGCCCTGCGTAGCGTTCCGGGCAGCGGGTAGAACCAGGCAGAGAATTCCCGGCTAGCAGCTTCCCTGTGGCGGGGAAGTGCAAACGTACACGTTTTCGGCCGAAAACGCGTTTTCCGGCGAAAACGCACACCACGGCTCTTTCTGAGAAAAAGCAAGCACGGAGGACGAGAACCGCTTTTGCCCTGCGTAGCGTTCCGGGCAGCGGGTAGAACCAGGCAGAGAATTCCCGGCTAGCAGCTTCCCTGTGGCGGGGAAGTGCAAACGTACACGTTTTCGGCCGAAAACGCGTTTTCCGGCGAAAACGCACACCACGGCTCTTTCTGAGAAAAAGCAAGCACGGAGGACGAGAACCGCTTTTGCCCTGCGTAGCGTTCCGGGCAGCGGGTAGAACCAGGCAGAGAATTCCCGGCTAGCAGCTTCCCTGTGGCGGGGAAGTGCAAACGTACACGTTTTCGGCCGAAAACGCGTTTTCCGGCGAAATCGCACACCACGGCTCTTTCTGAGAAAAAGCAAGCACGGAGGACGAGAACCGCTTTTGCCCTGCGTAGCGTTCCGGGCAGCGGGTAGAACCAGGCAGAGAATTCCCGGCTAGCAGCTTCCCTGTGGCGGGGAAGTGCAAACGTACACGTTTTCGGCCGAAAACGCGTTTTCCGGCGAAAACGCACACCACGGCTCTTTCTGAGAAAAAGCAAGCACGGAGGACGAGAACCGCTTTTGCCCTGCGTAGCGTTCCGGGCAGCGGGTAGAACCAGGCAGAGAATTCCCGGCTAGCAGCTTCCCTGTGGCGGGGAAGTGCAAACGTACACGTTTTCGGCCGAAAACGCGTTTTCCGGCGAAAACGCACACCACGGCTCTTTCTGAGAAAAAGCAAGCACGGAGGACGAGAACCGCTTTTGCCCTGCGTAGCGTTCCGGGCAGCGGGTAGAACCAGGCAGAGAATTCCCGGCTAGCAGCTTCCCTGTGGCGGGGAAGTGCAAACGTACACGTTTTCGGCCGAAAACGCGTTTTCCGGCGAAAACGCACACCACGGCTCTTTCTGAGAAAAAGCAAGCACGGAGGACGAGAACCGCTTTTGCCCTGCGTAGCGTTCCGGGCAGCGGGTAGAACCAGGCAGAGAATTCCCGGCTAGCAGCTTCCCTGTGGCGGGGAAGTGCAAACGTACACGTTTTCGGCCGAAAACGCGTTTTCCGGCGAAAACGCACACCACGGCTCTTTCTGAGAAAAAGCAAGCACGGAGGACGAGAACCGCTTTTGCCCTGCGTAGCGTTCCGGGCAGCGGGTAGAACCAGGCAGAGAATTCCCGGCTAGCAGCTTCCCTGTGGCGGGGAAGTGCAAACGTACACGTTTTCGGCCGAAAACGCGTTTTCCGGCGAAAACGCACACCACGGCTCTTTCTGAGAAAAAGCAAGCACGGAGGACGAGAACCGCTTTTGCCCTGCGTAGCGTTCCGGGCAGCGGGTAGAACCAGGCAGAGAATTCCCGGCTAGCAGCTTCCCTGTGGCGGGGAAGTGCAAACGTACACGTTTTCGGCCGAAAACGCGTTTTCCGGCGAAAACGCACACCACGGCTCTTTCTGAGAAAAAGCAAGCACGGAGGACGAGAACCGCTTTTGCCCTGCGTAGCGTTCCGGGCAGCGGGTAGAACCAGGCAGAGAATTCCCGGCTAGCAGCTTCCCTGTGGCGGGGAAGTGCAAACGTACACGTTTTCGGCCGAAAACGCGTTTTCCGGCGAAAACGCACACCACGGCTCTTTCTGAGAAAAAGCAAGCACGGAGGACGAGAACCGCTTTTGCCCTGCGTAGCGTTCCGGGCAGCGGGTAGAACCAGGCAGAGAATTCCCGGCTAGCAGCTTCCCTGTGGCGGGGAAGTGCAAACGTACACGTTTTCGGCCGAAAACGCGTTTTCCGGCGAAAACGCACACCACGGCTCTTTCTGAGAAAAAGCAAGCACGGAGGACGAGAACCGCTTTTGCCCTGCGTAGCGTTCCGGGCAGCGGGTAGAACCAGGCAGAGAATTCCCGGCTAGCAGCTTCCCTGTGGCGGGGAAGTGCAAACGTACACGTTTTCGGCCGAAAACGCGTTTTCCGGCGAAAACGCACACCACGGCTCTTTCTGAGAAAAAGCAAGCACGGAGGACGAGAACCGCTTTTGCCCTGCGTAGCGTTCCGGGCAGCGGGTAGAACCAGGCAGAGAATTCCCGGCTAGCAGCTTCCCTGTGGCGGGGAAGTGCAAACGTACACGTTTTCGGCCGAAAACGCGTTTTCCGGCGAAAACGCACACCACGGCTCTTTCTGAGAAAAAGCAAGCACGGAGGACGAGAACCGCTTTTGCCCTGCGTAGCGTTCCGGGCAGCGGGTAGAACCAGGCAGAGAATTCCCGGCTAGCAGCTTCCCTGTGGCGGGGAAGTGCAAACGTACACGTTTTCGGCCGAAAACGCGTTTTCCGGCGAAAACGCACACCACGGCTCTTTCTGAGAAAAAGCAAGCACGGAGGACGAGAACCGCTTTTGCCCTGCGTAGCGTTCCGGGCAGCGGGTAGAACCAGGCAGAGAATTCCCGGCTAGCAGCTTCCCTGTGGCGGGGAAGTGCAAACGTACACGTTTTCGGCCGAAAACGCGTTTTCCGGCGAAAACGCACACCACGGCTCTTTCTGAGAAAAAGCAAGCACGGAGGACGAGAACCGCTTTTGCCCTGCGTAGCGTTCCGGGCAGCGGGTAGAACCAGGCAGAGAATTCCCGGCTAGCAGCTTCCCTGTGGCGGGGAAGTGCAAACGTACACGTTTTCGGCCGAAAACGCGTTTTCCGGCGAAAACGCACACCACGGCTCTTTCTGAGAAAAAGCAAGCACGGAGGACGAGAACCGCTTTTGCCCTGCGTAGCGTTCCGGGCAGCGGGTAGAACCAGGCAGAGAATTCCCGGCTAGCAGCTTCCCTGTGGCGGGGAAGTGCAAACGTACACGTTTTCGGCCGAAAACGCGTTTTCCGGCGAAAACGCACACCACGGCTCTTTCTGAGAAAAAGCAAGCACGGAGGACGAGAACCGCTTTTGCCCTGCGTAGCGTTCCGGGCAGCGGGTAGAACCAGGCAGAGAATTCCCGGCTAGCAGCTTCCCTGTGGCGGGGAAGTGCAAACGTACACGTTTTCGGCCGAAAACGCGTTTTCCGGCGAAAACGCACACCACGGCTCTTTCTGAGAAAAAGCAAGCACGGAGGACGAGAACCGCTTTTGCCCTGCGTAGCGTTCCGGGCAGCGGGTAGAACCAGGCAGAGAATTCCCGGCTAGCAGCTTCCCTGTGGCGGGGAAGTGCAAACGTACACGTTTTCGGCCGAAAACGCGTTTTCCGGCGAAAACGCACACCACGGCTCTTTCTGAGAAAAAGCAAGCACGGAGGACGAGAACCGCTTTTGCCCTGCGTAGCGTTCCGGGCAGCGGGTAGAACCAGGCAGAGAATTCCCGGCTAGCAGCTTCCCTGTGGCGGGGAAGTGCAAACGTACACGTTTTCGGCCGAAAACGCGTTTTCCGGCGAAAACGCACACCACGGCTCTTTCTGAGAAAAAGCAAGCACGGAGGACGAGAACCGCTTTTGCCCTGCGTAGCGTTCCGGGCAGCGGGTAGAACCAGGCAGAGAATTCCCGGCTAGCAGCTTCCCTGTGGCGGGGAAGTGCAAACGTACACGTTTTCGGCCGAAAACGCGTTTTCCCGGCGAAAACGCACACCACGGCTCTTTCTGAGAAAAAGCAAGCACGGAGGACGAGAACCGCTTTTGCCCTGCGTAGCGTTCCGGGCAGCGGGTAGAACCAGGCAGAGAATTCCCGGCTAGCAGCTTCCCTGTGGCGGGGAAGTGCAAACGTACACGTTTTCGGCCGAAAACGCGTTTTCCGGCGAAAACGCACACCACGGCTCTTTCTGAGAAAAAGCAAGCACGGAGGACGAGAACCGCTTTTGCCCTGCGTAGCGTTCCGGGCAGCGGGTAGAACCAGGCAGAGAATTCCCGGCTAGCAGCTTCCCTGTGGCGGGGAAGTGCAAACGTACACGTTTTCGGCCGAAAACGCGTTTTTCCGGCGAAAACGCACACCACGGCTCTTTCTGAGAAAAAGCAAGCACGGAGGACGAGAACCGCTTTTGCCCTGCGTAGCGTTCCGGGCAGCGGGTAGAACCAGGCAGAGAATTCCCGGCTAGCAGCTTCCCTGTGGCGGGGAAGTGCAAACGTACACGTTTTCGGCCGAAAACGCGTTTTCCGGCGAAAACGCACACCACGGCTCTTTCTGAGAAAAAGCAAGCACGGAGGACGAGAACCGCTTTTGCCCTGCGTAGCGTTCCGGGCAGCGGGTAGAACCAGGCAGAGAATTCCCGGCTAGCAGCTTCCCTGTGGCGGGGAAGTGCAAACGTACACGTTTTCGGCCGAAAACGCGTTTTCCGGCGAAAACGCACACCACGGCTCTTTCTGAGAAAAAGCAAGCACGGAGGACGAGAACCGCTTTTGCCCTGCGTAGCGTTCCGGGCAGCGGGTAGAACCAGGCAGAGAATTCCCGGCTAGCAGCTTCCCTGTGGCGGGGAAGTGCAAACGTACACGTTTTCGGCCGAAAACGCGTTTTCCGGCGAAAACGCACACCACGGCTCTTTCTGAGAAAAAGCAAGCACGGAGGACGAGAACCGCTTTTGCCCTGCGTAGCGTTCCGGGCAGCGGGTAGAACCAGGCAGAGAATTCCCGGCTAGCAGCTTCCCTGTGGCGGGGAAGTGCAAACGTACACGTTTTCGGCCGAAAACGCGTTTTCCGGCGAAATCGCACACCACGGCTCTTTCTGAGAAAAAGCAAGCACGGAGGACGAGAACCGCTTTTGCCCTGCGTAGCGTTCCGGGCAGCGGGTAGAACCAGGCAGAGAATTCCCGGCTAGCAGCTTCCCTGTGGCGGGGAAGTGCAAACGTACACGTTTTCGGCCGAAAACGCGTTTTCCGGCGAAAACGCACACCACGGCTCTTTCTGAGAAAAAGCAAGCACGGAGGACGAGAACCGCTTTTGCCCTGCGTAGCGTTCCGGGCAGCGGGTAGAACCAGGCAGAGAATTCCCGGCTAGCAGCTTCCCTGTGGCGGGGAAGTGCAAACGTACACGTTTTCGGCCGAAAACGCGTTTTCCGGCGAAAACGCACACCACGGCTCTTTCTGAGAAAAAGCAAGCACGGAGGACGAGAACCGCTTTTGCCCTGCGTAGCGTTCCGGGCAGCGGGTAGAACCAGGCAGAGAATTCCCGGCTAGCAGCTTCCCTGTGGCGGGGAAGTGCAAACGTACACGTTTTCGGCCGAAAACGCGTTTTCCGGCGAAATCGCACACCACGGCTCTTTCTGAGAAAAAGCAAGCACGGAGGACGAGAACCGCTTTTGCCCTGCGTAGCGTTCCGGGCAGCGGGTAGAACCAGGCAGAGAATTCCCGGCTAGCAGCTTCCCTGTGGCGGGGAAGTGCAAACGTACACGTTTTCGGCCGAAAACGCGTTTTCCGGCGAAAACGCACACCACGGCTCTTTCTGAGAAAAAGCAAGCACGGAGGACGAGAACCGCTTTTGCCCTGCGTAGCGTTCCGGGCAGCGGGTAGAACCAGGCAGAGAATTCCCGGCTAGCAGCTTCCCTGTGGCGGGGAAGTGCAAACGTACACGTTTTCGGCCGAAAACGCGTTTTCCGGCGAAAACGCACACCACGGCTCTTTCTGAGAAAAAGCAAGCACGGAGGACGAGAACCGCTTTTGCCCTGCGTAGCGTTCCGGGCAGCGGGTAGAACCAGGCAGAGAATTCCCGGCTAGCAGCTTCCCTGTGGCGGGGAAGTGCAAACGTACACGTTTTCGGCCGAAAACGCGTTTTCCGGCGAAATCGCACACCACGGCTCTTTCTGAGAAAAAGCAAGCACGGAGGACGAGAACCGCTTTTGCCCTGCGTAGCGTTCCGGGCAGCGGGTAGAACCAGGCAGAGAATTCCCGGCTAGCAGCTTCCCTGTGGCGGGGAAGTGCAAACGTACACGTTTTCGGCCGAAAACGCGTTTTCCGGCGAAAACGCACACCACGGCTCTTTCTGAGAAAAAGCAAGCACGGAGGACGAGAACCGCTTTTGCCCTGCGTAGCGTTCCGGGCAGCGGGTAGAACCAGGCAGAGAATTCCCGGCTAGCAGCTTCCCTGTGGCGGGGAAGTGCAAACGTACACGTTTTCGGCCGAAAACGCGTTTTCCGGCGAAAACGCACACCACGGCTCTTTCTGAGAAAAAGCAAGCACGGAGGACGAGAACCGCTTTTGCCCTGCGTAGCGTTCCGGGCAGCGGGTAGAACCAGGCAGAGAATTCCCGGCTAGCAGCTTCCCTGTGGCGGGGAAGTGCAAACGTACACGTTTTCGGCCGAAAACGCGTTTTCCGGCGAAATCGCACACCACGGCTCTTTCTGAGAAAAAGCAAGCACGGAGGACGAGAACCGCTTTTGCCCTGCGTAGCGTTCCGGGCAGCGGGTAGAACCAGGCAGAGAATTCCCGGCTAGCAGCTTCCCTGTGGCGGGGAAGTGCAAACGTACACGTTTTCGGCCGAAAACGCGTTTTCCGGCGAAAACGCACACCACGGCTCTTTCTGAGAAAAAGCAAGCACGGAGGACGAGAACCGCTTTTGCCCTGCGTAGCGTTCCGGGCAGCGGGTAGAACCAGGCAGAGAATTCCCGGCTAGCAGCTTCCCTGTGGCGGGGAAGTGCAAACGTACACGTTTTCGGCCGAAAACGCGTTTTCCGGCGAAAACGCACACCACGGCTCTTTCTGAGAAAAAGCAAGCACGGAGGACGAGAACCGCTTTTGCCCTGCGTAGCGTTCCGGGCAGCGGGTAGAACCAGGCAGAGAATTCCCGGCTAGCAGCTTCCCTGTGGCGGGGAAGTGCAAACGTACACGTTTTCGGCCGAAAACGCGTTTTCCGGCGAAATCGCACACCACGGCTCTTTCTGAGAAAAAGCAAGCACGGAGGACGAGAACCGCTTTTGCCCTGCGTAGCGTTCCGGGCAGCGGGTAGAACCAGGCAGAGAATTCCCGGCTAGCAGCTTCCCTGTGGCGGGGAAGTGCAAACGTACACGTTTTCGGCCGAAAACGCGTTTTCCGGCGAAATCGCACACCACGGCTCTTTCTGAGAAAAAGCAAGCACGGAGGACGAGAACCGCTTTTGCCCTGCGTAGCGTTCCGGGCAGCGGGTAGAACCAGGCAGAGAATTCCCGGCTAGCAGCTTCCCTGTGGCGGGGAAGTGCAAACGTACACGTTTTCGGCCGAAAACGCGTTTTCCCGGCGAAAACGCACACCACGGCTCTTTCTGAGAAAAAGCAAGCACGGAGGACGAGAACCGCTTTTGCCCTGCGTAGCGTTCCGGGCAGCGGGTAGAACCAGGCAGAGAATTCCCGGCTAGCAGCTTCCCTGTGGCGGGGAAGTGCAAACGTACACGTTTTCGGCCGAAAACGCGTTTTCCGGCGAAATCGCACACCACGGCTCTTTCTGAGAAAAAGCAAGCACGGAGGACGAGAACCGCTTTTGCCCTGCGTAGCGTTCCGGGCAGCGGGTAGAACCAGGCAGAGAATTCCCGGCTAGCAGCTTCCCTGTGGCGGGGAAGTGCAAACGTACACGTTTTCGGCCGAAAACGCGTTTTCCGGCGAAAACGCACACCACGGCTCTTTCTGAGAAAAAGCAAGCACGGAGGACGAGAACCGCTTTTGCCCTGCGTAGCGTTCCGGGCAGCGGGTAGAACCAGGCAGAGAA
>NW_027437950.1:0-62312 GCF_965140245.1 Athene noctua | reverse complement strand
GGACGAGAACCGCTTTTGCCCTGCGTAGCGTTCCGGGCAGCGGGTAGAACCAGGCAGAGAATTCCCGGCTAGCAGCTTCCCTGTGGCGGGGAAGTGCAAACGTACACGTTTTCGGCCGAAAACGCGTTTTCCGGCGAAAACGCACACCACGGCTCTTTCTGAGAAAAAGCAAGCACGGAGGACGAGAACCGCTTTTGCCCTGCGTAGCGTTCCGGGCAGCGGGTAGAACCAGGCAGAGAATTCCCGGCTAGCAGCTTCCCTGTGGCGGGGAAGTGCAAACGTACACGTTTTCGGCCGAAAACGCGTTTTCCGGCGAAAACGCACACCACGGCTCTTTCTGAGAAAAAGCAAGCACGGAGGACGAGAACCGCTTTTGCCCTGCGTAGCGTTCCGGGCAGCGGGTAGAACCAGGCAGAGAATTCCCGGCTAGCAGCTTCCCTGTGGCGGGGAAGTGCAAACGTACACGTTTTCGGCCGAAAACGCGTTTTCCGGCGAAAACGCACACCACGGCTCTTTCTGAGAAAAAGCAAGCACGGAGGACGAGAACCGCTTTTGCCCTGCGTAGCGTTCCGGGCAGCGGGTAGAACCAGGCAGAGAATTCCCGGCTAGCAGCTTCCCTGTGGCGGGGAAGTGCAAACGTACACGTTTTCGGCCGAAAACGCGTTTTCCGGCGAAAACGCACACCACGGCTCTTTCTGAGAAAAAGCAAGCACGGAGGACGAGAACCGCTTTTGCCCTGCGTAGCGTTCCGGGCAGCGGGTAGAACCAGGCAGAGAATTCCCGGCTAGCAGCTTCCCTGTGGCGGGGAAGTGCAAACGTACACGTTTTCGGCCGAAAACGCGTTTTCCGGCGAAAACGCACACCACGGCTCTTTCTGAGAAAAAGCAAGCACGGAGGACGAGAACCGCTTTTGCCCTGCGTAGCGTTCCGGGCAGCGGGTAGAACCAGGCAGAGAATTCCCGGCTAGCAGCTTCCCTGTGGCGGGGAAGTGCAAACGTACACGTTTTCGGCCGAAAACGCGTTTTCCGGCGAAAACGCACACCACGGCTCTTTCTGAGAAAAAGCAAGCACGGAGGACGAGAACCGCTTTTGCCCTGCGTAGCGTTCCGGGCAGCGGGTAGAACCAGGCAGAGAATTCCCGGCTAGCAGCTTCCCTGTGGCGGGGAAGTGCAAACGTACACGTTTTCGGCCGAAAACGCGTTTTCCGGCGAAAACGCACACCACGGCTCTTTCTGAGAAAAAGCAAGCACGGAGGACGAGAACCGCTTTTGCCCTGCGTAGCGTTCCGGGCAGCGGGTAGAACCAGGCAGAGAATTCCCGGCTAGCAGCTTCCCTGTGGCGGGGAAGTGCAAACGTACACGTTTTCGGCCGAAAACGCGTTTTCCGGCGAAAACGCACACCACGGCTCTTTCTGAGAAAAAGCAAGCACGGAGGACGAGAACCGCTTTTGCCCTGCGTAGCGTTCCGGGCAGCGGGTAGAACCAGGCAGAGAATTCCCGGCTAGCAGCTTCCCTGTGGCGGGGAAGTGCAAACGTACACGTTTTCGGCCGAAAACGCGTTTTCCGGCGAAAACGCACACCACGGCTCTTTCTGAGAAAAAGCAAGCACGGAGGACGAGAACCGCTTTTGCCCTGCGTAGCGTTCCGGGCAGCGGGTAGAACCAGGCAGAGAATTCCCGGCTAGCAGCTTCCCTGTGGCGGGGAAGTGCAAACGTACACGTTTTCGGCCGAAAACGCGTTTTCCGGCGAAAACGCACACCACGGCTCTTTCTGAGAAAAAGCAAGCACGGAGGACGAGAACCGCTTTTGCCCTGCGTAGCGTTCCGGGCAGCGGGTAGAACCAGGCAGAGAATTCCCGGCTAGCAGCTTCCCTGTGGCGGGGAAGTGCAAACGTACACGTTTTCGGCCGAAAACGCGTTTTCCGGCGAAAACGCACACCACGGCTCTTTCTGAGAAAAAGCAAGCACGGAGGACGAGAACCGCTTTTGCCCTGCGTAGCGTTCCGGGCAGCGGGTAGAACCAGGCAGAGAATTCCCGGCTAGCAGCTTCCCTGTGGCGGGGAAGTGCAAACGTACACGTTTTCGGCCGAAAACGCGTTTTCCGGCGAAAACGCACACCACGGCTCTTTCTGAGAAAAAGCAAGCACGGAGGACGAGAACCGCTTTTGCCCTGCGTAGCGTTCCGGGCAGCGGGTAGAACCAGGCAGAGAATTCCCGGCTAGCAGCTTCCCTGTGGCGGGGAAGTGCAAACGTACACGTTTTCGGCCGAAAACGCGTTTTCCGGCGAAAACGCACACCACGGCTCTTTCTGAGAAAAAGCAAGCACGGAGGACGAGAACCGCTTTTGCCCTGCGTAGCGTTCCGGGCAGCGGGTAGAACCAGGCAGAGAATTCCCGGCTAGCAGCTTCCCTGTGGCGGGGAAGTGCAAACGTACACGTTTTCGGCCGAAAACGCGTTTTCCGGCGAAAACGCACACCACGGCTCTTTCTGAGAAAAAGCAAGCACGGAGGACGAGAACCGCTTTTGCCCTGCGTAGCGTTCCGGGCAGCGGGTAGAACCAGGCAGAGAATTCCCGGCTAGCAGCTTCCCTGTGGCGGGGAAGTGCAAACGTACACGTTTTCGGCCGAAAACGCGTTTTCCGGCGAAAACGCACACCACGGCTCTTTCTGAGAAAAAGCAAGCACGGAGGACGAGAACCGCTTTTGCCCTGCGTAGCGTTCCGGGCAGCGGGTAGAACCAGGCAGAGAATTCCCGGCTAGCAGCTTCCCTGTGGCGGGGAAGTGCAAACGTACACGTTTTCGGCCGAAAACGCGTTTTCCGGCGAAAACGCACACCACGGCTCTTTCTGAGAAAAAGCAAGCACGGAGGACGAGAACCGCTTTTGCCCTGCGTAGCGTTCCGGGCAGCGGGTAGAACCAGGCAGAGAATTCCCGGCTAGCAGCTTCCCTGTGGCGGGGAAGTGCAAACGTACACGTTTTCGGCCGAAAACGCGTTTTCCGGCGAAAACGCACACCACGGCTCTTTCTGAGAAAAAGCAAGCACGGAGGACGAGAACCGCTTTTGCCCTGCGTAGCGTTCCGGGCAGCGGGTAGAACCAGGCAGAGAATTCCCGGCTAGCAGCTTCCCTGTGGCGGGGAAGTGCAAACGTACACGTTTTCGGCCGAAAACGCGTTTTCCGGCGAAAACGCACACCACGGCTCTTTCTGAGAAAAAGCAAGCACGGAGGACGAGAACCGCTTTTGCCCTGCGTAGCGTTCCGGGCAGCGGGTAGAACCAGGCAGAGAATTCCCGGCTAGCAGCTTCCCTGTGGCGGGGAAGTGCAAACGTACACGTTTTCGGCCGAAAACGCGTTTTCCGGCGAAAACGCACACCACGGCTCTTTCTGAGAAAAAGCAAGCACGGAGGACGAGAACCGCTTTTGCCCTGCGTAGCGTTCCGGGCAGCGGGTAGAACCAGGCAGAGAATTCCCGGCTAGCAGCTTCCCTGTGGCGGGGAAGTGCAAACGTACACGTTTTCGGCCGAAAACGCGTTTTCCGGCGAAAACGCACACCACGGCTCTTTCTGAGAAAAAGCAAGCACGGAGGACGAGAACCGCTTTTGCCCTGCGTAGCGTTCCGGGCAGCGGGTAGAACCAGGCAGAGAATTCCCGGCTAGCAGCTTCCCTGTGGCGGGGAAGTGCAAACGTACACGTTTTCGGCCGAAAACGCGTTTTCCGGCGAAAACGCACACCACGGCTCTTTCTGAGAAAAAGCAAGCACGGAGGACGAGAACCGCTTTTGCCCTGCGTAGCGTTCCGGGCAGCGGGTAGAACCAGGCAGAGAATTCCCGGCTAGCAGCTTCCCTGTGGCGGGGAAGTGCAAACGTACACGTTTTCGGCCGAAAACGCGTTTTCCGGCGAAAACGCACACCACGGCTCTTTCTGAGAAAAAGCAAGCACGGAGGACGAGAACCGCTTTTGCCCTGCGTAGCGTTCCGGGCAGCGGGTAGAACCAGGCAGAGAATTCCCGGCTAGCAGCTTCCCTGTGGCGGGGAAGTGCAAACGTACACGTTTTCGGCCGAAAACGCGTTTTCCGGCGAAAACGCACACCACGGCTCTTTCTGAGAAAAAGCAAGCACGGAGGACGAGAACCGCTTTTGCCCTGCGTAGCGTTCCGGGCAGCGGGTAGAACCAGGCAGAGAATTCCCGGCTAGCAGCTTCCCTGTGGCGGGGAAGTGCAAACGTACACGTTTTCGGCCGAAAACGCGTTTTCCGGCGAAAACGCACACCACGGCTCTTTCTGAGAAAAAGCAAGCACGGAGGACGAGAACCGCTTTTGCCCTGCGTAGCGTTCCGGGCAGCGGGTAGAACCAGGCAGAGAATTCCCGGCTAGCAGCTTCCCTGTGGCGGGGAAGTGCAAACGTACACGTTTTCGGCCGAAAACGCGTTTTCCGGCGAAAACGCACACCACGGCTCTTTCTGAGAAAAAGCAAGCACGGAGGACGAGAACCGCTTTTGCCCTGCGTAGCGTTCCGGGCAGCGGGTAGAACCAGGCAGAGAATTCCCGGCTAGCAGCTTCCCTGTGGCGGGGAAGTGCAAACGTACACGTTTTCGGCCGAAAACGCGTTTTCCGGCGAAAACGCACACCACGGCTCTTTCTGAGAAAAAGCAAGCACGGAGGACGAGAACCGCTTTTGCCCTGCGTAGCGTTCCGGGCAGCGGGTAGAACCAGGCAGAGAATTCCCGGCTAGCAGCTTCCCTGTGGCGGGGAAGTGCAAACGTACACGTTTTCGGCCGAAAACGCGTTTTCCGGCGAAAACGCACACCACGGCTCTTTCTGAGAAAAAGCAAGCACGGAGGACGAGAACCGCTTTTGCCCTGCGTAGCGTTCCGGGCAGCGGGTAGAACCAGGCAGAGAATTCCCGGCTAGCAGCTTCCCTGTGGCGGGGAAGTGCAAACGTACACGTTTTCGGCCGAAAACGCGTTTTCCGGCGAAAACGCACACCACGGCTCTTTCTGAGAAAAAGCAAGCACGGAGGACGAGAACCGCTTTTGCCCTGCGTAGCGTTCCGGGCAGCGGGTAGAACCAGGCAGAGAATTCCCGGCTAGCAGCTTCCCTGTGGCGGGGAAGTGCAAACGTACACGTTTTCGGCCGAAAACGCGTTTTCCGGCGAAAACGCACACCACGGCTCTTTCTGAGAAAAAGCAAGCACGGAGGACGAGAACCGCTTTTGCCCTGCGTAGCGTTCCGGGCAGCGGGTAGAACCAGGCAGAGAATTCCCGGCTAGCAGCTTCCCTGTGGCGGGGAAGTGCAAACGTACACGTTTTCGGCCGAAAACGCGTTTTCCGGCGAAAACGCACACCACGGCTCTTTCTGAGAAAAAGCAAGCACGGAGGACGAGAACCGCTTTTGCCCTGCGTAGCGTTCCGGGCAGCGGGTAGAACCAGGCAGAGAATTCCCGGCTAGCAGCTTCCCTGTGGCGGGGAAGTGCAAACGTACACGTTTTCGGCCGAAAACGCGTTTTCCGGCGAAAACGCACACCACGGCTCTTTCTGAGAAAAAGCAAGCACGGAGGACGAGAACCGCTTTTGCCCTGCGTAGCGTTCCGGGCAGCGGGTAGAACCAGGCAGAGAATTCCCGGCTAGCAGCTTCCCTGTGGCGGGGAAGTGCAAACGTACACGTTTTCGGCCGAAAACGCGTTTTCCGGCGAAAACGCACACCACGGCTCTTTCTGAGAAAAAGCAAGCACGGAGGACGAGAACCGCTTTTGCCCTGCGTAGCGTTCCGGGCAGCGGGTAGAACCAGGCAGAGAATTCCCGGCTAGCAGCTTCCCTGTGGCGGGGAAGTGCAAACGTACACGTTTTCGGCCGAAAACGCGTTTTCCGGCGAAAACGCACACCACGGCTCTTTCTGAGAAAAAGCAAGCACGGAGGACGAGAACCGCTTTTGCCCTGCGTAGCGTTCCGGGCAGCGGGTAGAACCAGGCAGAGAATTCCCGGCTAGCAGCTTCCCTGTGGCGGGGAAGTGCAAACGTACACGTTTTCGGCCGAAAACGCGTTTTCCGGCGAAAACGCACACCACGGCTCTTTCTGAGAAAAAGCAAGCACGGAGGACGAGAACCGCTTTTGCCCTGCGTAGCGTTCCGGGCAGCGGGTAGAACCAGGCAGAGAATTCCCGGCTAGCAGCTTCCCTGTGGCGGGGAAGTGCAAACGTACACGTTTTCGGCCGAAAACGCGTTTTCCGGCGAAAACGCACACCACGGCTCTTTCTGAGAAAAAGCAAGCACGGAGGACGAGAACCGCTTTTGCCCTGCGTAGCGTTCCGGGCAGCGGGTAGAACCAGGCAGAGAATTCCCGGCTAGCAGCTTCCCTGTGGCGGGGAAGTGCAAACGTACACGTTTTCGGCCGAAAACGCGTTTTCCGGCGAAAACGCACACCACGGCTCTTTCTGAGAAAAAGCAAGCACGGAGGACGAGAACCGCTTTTGCCCTGCGTAGCGTTCCGGGCAGCGGGTAGAACCAGGCAGAGAATTCCCGGCTAGCAGCTTCCCTGTGGCGGGGAAGTGCAAACGTACACGTTTTCGGCCGAAAACGCGTTTTCCGGCGAAAACGCACACCACGGCTCTTTCTGAGAAAAAGCAAGCACGGAGGACGAGAACCGCTTTTGCCCTGCGTAGCGTTCCGGGCAGCGGGTAGAACCAGGCAGAGAATTCCCGGCTAGCAGCTTCCCTGTGGCGGGGAAGTGCAAACGTACACGTTTTCGGCCGAAAACGCGTTTTCCGGCGAAAACGCACACCACGGCTCTTTCTGAGAAAAAGCAAGCACGGAGGACGAGAACCGCTTTTGCCCTGCGTAGCGTTCCGGGCAGCGGGTAGAACCAGGCAGAGAATTCCCGGCTAGCAGCTTCCCTGTGGCGGGGAAGTGCAAACGTACACGTTTTCGGCCGAAAACGCGTTTTCCGGCGAAAACGCACACCACGGCTCTTTCTGAGAAAAAGCAAGCACGGAGGACGAGAACCGCTTTTGCCCTGCGTAGCGTTCCGGGCAGCGGGTAGAACCAGGCAGAGAATTCCCGGCTAGCAGCTTCCCTGTGGCGGGGAAGTGCAAACGTACACGTTTTCGGCCGAAAACGCGTTTTCCGGCGAAAACGCACACCACGGCTCTTTCTGAGAAAAAGCAAGCACGGAGGACGAGAACCGCTTTTGCCCTGCGTAGCGTTCCGGGCAGCGGGTAGAACCAGGCAGAGAATTCCCGGCTAGCAGCTTCCCTGTGGCGGGGAAGTGCAAACGTACACGTTTTCGGCCGAAAACGCGTTTTCCGGCGAAAACGCACACCACGGCTCTTTCTGAGAAAAAGCAAGCACGGAGGACGAGAACCGCTTTTGCCCTGCGTAGCGTTCCGGGCAGCGGGTAGAACCAGGCAGAGAATTCCCGGCTAGCAGCTTCCCTGTGGCGGGGAAGTGCAAACGTACACGTTTTCGGCCGAAAACGCGTTTTCCGGCGAAAACGCACACCACGGCTCTTTCTGAGAAAAAGCAAGCACGGAGGACGAGAACCGCTTTTGCCCTGCGTAGCGTTCCGGGCAGCGGGTAGAACCAGGCAGAGAATTCCCGGCTAGCAGCTTCCCTGTGGCGGGGAAGTGCAAACGTACACGTTTTCGGCCGAAAACGCGTTTTCCGGCGAAAACGCACACCACGGCTCTTTCTGAGAAAAAGCAAGCACGGAGGACGAGAACCGCTTTTGCCCTGCGTAGCGTTCCGGGCAGCGGGTAGAACCAGGCAGAGAATTCCCGGCTAGCAGCTTCCCTGTGGCGGGGAAGTGCAAACGTACACGTTTTCGGCCGAAAACGCGTTTTCCGGCGAAAACGCACACCACGGCTCTTTCTGAGAAAAAGCAAGCACGGAGGACGAGAACCGCTTTTGCCCTGCGTAGCGTTCCGGGCAGCGGGTAGAACCAGGCAGAGAATTCCCGGCTAGCAGCTTCCCTGTGGCGGGGAAGTGCAAACGTACACGTTTTCGGCCGAAAAGGCGTTTTCCGGCGAAATCGCACACCACGGCTCTTTCTGAGAAAAAGCAAGCACGGAGGACGAGAACCGCTTTTGCCCTGCGTAGCGTTCCGGGCAGCGGGTAGAACCAGGCAGAGAATTCCCGGCTAGCAGCTTCCCTGTGGCGGGGAAGTGCAAACGTACACGTTTTCGGCCGAAAACGCGTTTTCCGGCGAAAACGCACACCACGGCTCTTTCTGAGAAAAAGCAAGCACGGAGGACGAGAACCGCTTTTGCCCTGCGTAGCGTTCCGGGCAGCGGGTAGAACCAGGCAGAGAATTCCCGGCTAGCAGCTTCCCTGTGGCGGGGAAGTGCAAACGTACACGTTTTCGGCCGAAAACGCGTTTTCCGGCGAAAACGCACACCACGGCTCTTTCTGAGAAAAAGCAAGCACGGAGGACGAGAACCGCTTTTGCCCTGCGTAGCGTTCCGGGCAGCGGGTAGAACCAGGCAGAGAATTCCCGGCTAGCAGCTTCCCTGTGGCGGGGAAGTGCAAACGTACACGTTTTCGGCCGAAAACGCGTTTTCCGGCGAAAACGCACACCACGGCTCTTTCTGAGAAAAAGCAAGCACGGAGGACGAGAACCGCTTTTGCCCTGCGTAGCGTTCCGGGCAGCGGGTAGAACCAGGCAGAGAATTCCCGGCTAGCAGCTTCCCTGTGGCGGGGAAGTGCAAACGTACACGTTTTCGGCCGAAAACGCGTTTTCCGGCGAAAACGCACACCACGGCTCTTTCTGAGAAAAAGCAAGCACGGAGGACGAGAACCGCTTTTGCCCTGCGTAGCGTTCCGGGCAGCGGGTAGAACCAGGCAGAGAATTCCCGGCTAGCAGCTTCCCTGTGGCGGGGAAGTGCAAACGTACACGTTTTCGGCCGAAAACGCGTTTTCCGGCGAAAACGCACACCACGGCTCTTTCTGAGAAAAAGCAAGCACGGAGGACGAGAACCGCTTTTGCCCTGCGTAGCGTTCCGGGCAGCGGGTAGAACCAGGCAGAGAATTCCCGGCTAGCAGCTTCCCTGTGGCGGGGAAGTGCAAACGTACACGTTTTCGGCCGAAAACGCGTTTTCCGGCGAAAACGCACACCACGGCTCTTTCTGAGAAAAAGCAAGCACGGAGGACGAGAACCGCTTTTGCCCTGCGTAGCGTTCCGGGCAGCGGGTAGAACCAGGCAGAGAATTCCCGGCTAGCAGCTTCCCTGTGGCGGGGAAGTGCAAACGTACACGTTTTCGGCCGAAAACGCGTTTTCCGGCGAAAACGCACACCACGGCTCTTTCTGAGAAAAAGCAAGCACGGAGGACGAGAACCGCTTTTGCCCTGCGTAGCGTTCCGGGCAGCGGGTAGAACCAGGCAGAGAATTCCCGGCTAGCAGCTTCCCTGTGGCGGGGAAGTGCAAACGTACACGTTTTCGGCCGAAAACGCGTTTTCCGGCGAAAACGCACACCACGGCTCTTTCTGAGAAAAAGCAAGCACGGAGGACGAGAACCGCTTTTGCCCTGCGTAGCGTTCCGGGCAGCGGGTAGAACCAGGCAGAGAATTCCCGGCTAGCAGCTTCCCTGTGGCGGGGAAGTGCAAACGTACACGTTTTCGGCCGAAAACGCGTTTTCCGGCGAAAACGCACACCACGGCTCTTTCTGAGAAAAAGCAAGCACGGAGGACGAGAACCGCTTTTGCCCTGCGTAGCGTTCCGGGCAGCGGGTAGAACCAGGCAGAGAATTCCCGGCTAGCAGCTTCCCTGTGGCGGGGAAGTGCAAACGTACACGTTTTCGGCCGAAAACGCGTTTTCCGGCGAAAACGCACACCACGGCTCTTTCTGAGAAAAAGCAAGCACGGAGGACGAGAACCGCTTTTGCCCTGCGTAGCGTTCCGGGCAGCGGGTAGAACCAGGCAGAGAATTCCCGGCTAGCAGCTTCCCTGTGGCGGGGAAGTGCAAACGTACACGTTTTCGGCCGAAAACGCGTTTTCCGGCGAAAACGCACACCACGGCTCTTTCTGAGAAAAAGCAAGCACGGAGGACGAGAACCGCTTTTGCCCTGCGTAGCGTTCCGGGCAGCGGGTAGAACCAGGCAGAGAATTCCCGGCTAGCAGCTTCCCTGTGGCGGGGAAGTGCAAACGTACACGTTTTCGGCCGAAAACGCGTTTTCCGGCGAAAACGCACACCACGGCTCTTTCTGAGAAAAAGCAAGCACGGAGGACGAGAACCGCTTTTGCCCTGCGTAGCGTTCCGGGCAGCGGGTAGAACCAGGCAGAGAATTCCCGGCTAGCAGCTTCCCTGTGGCGGGGAAGTGCAAACGTACACGTTTTCGGCCGAAAACGCGTTTTCCGGCGAAAACGCACACCACGGCTCTTTCTGAGAAAAAGCAAGCACGGAGGACGAGAACCGCTTTTGCCCTGCGTAGCGTTCCGGGCAGCGGGTAGAACCAGGCAGAGAATTCCCGGCTAGCAGCTTCCCTGTGGCGGGGAAGTGCAAACGTACACGTTTTCGGCCGAAAACGCGTTTTCCGGCGAAAACGCACACCACGGCTCTTTCTGAGAAAAAGCAAGCACGGAGGACGAGAACCGCTTTTGCCCTGCGTAGCGTTCCGGGCAGCGGGTAGAACCAGGCAGAGAATTCCCGGCTAGCAGCTTCCCTGTGGCGGGGAAGTGCAAACGTACACGTTTTCGGCCGAAAACGCGTTTTCCGGCGAAAACGCACACCACGGCTCTTTCTGAGAAAAAGCAAGCACGGAGGACGAGAACCGCTTTTGCCCTGCGTAGCGTTCCGGGCAGCGGGTAGAACCAGGCAGAGAATTCCCGGCTAGCAGCTTCCCTGTGGCGGGGAAGTGCAAACGTACACGTTTTCGGCCGAAAACGCGTTTTCCGGCGAAAACGCACACCACGGCTCTTTCTGAGAAAAAGCAAGCACGGAGGACGAGAACCGCTTTTGCCCTGCGTAGCGTTCCGGGCAGCGGGTAGAACCAGGCAGAGAATTCCCGGCTAGCAGCTTCCCTGTGGCGGGGAAGTGCAAACGTACACGTTTTCGGCCGAAAACGCGTTTTCCGGCGAAAACGCACACCACGGCTCTTTCTGAGAAAAAGCAAGCACGGAGGACGAGAACCGCTTTTGCCCTGCGTAGCGTTCCGGGCAGCGGGTAGAACCAGGCAGAGAATTCCCGGCTAGCAGCTTCCCTGTGGCGGGGAAGTGCAAACGTACACGTTTTCGGCCGAAAACGCGTTTTCCGGCGAAATCGCACACCACGGCTCTTTCTGAGAAAAAGCAAGCACGGAGGACGAGAACCGCTTTTGCCCTGCGTAGCGTTCCGGGCAGCGGGTAGAACCAGGCAGAGAATTCCCGGCTAGCAGCTTCCCTGTGGCGGGGAAGTGCAAACGTACACGTTTTCGGCCGAAAACGCGATTTCCGGCGAAAACGCAAACCACGGCTCTTTCTGAGAAAAAGCAAGCACGGAGGACGAGAACCGCTTTTGCCCTGCGTAGCGTTCCGGGCAGCGGGTAGAACCAGGCAGAGAATTCCCGGCTAGCAGCTTCCCTGTGGCGGGGAAGTGCAAACGTACACGTTTTCGGCCGAAAACGCGTTTTCCGGCGAAATCGCACACCACGGCTCTTTCTGAGAAAAAGCAAGCACGGAGGACGAGAACCGCTTTTGCCCTGCGTAGCGTTCCGGGCAGCAGGTAGAACCAGGCAGAGAATTCCCGGCTAGCAGCTTCCCTGTGGCGGGGAAGTGCAAACGTACACGTTTTCGGCCGAAAACGCGTTTTCCGGCGAAAACGCGCACCACGGCTCTTTCTGAGAAAAAGCAAGCACGGAGGACGAGAACCGCTTTTGCCCTGCGTAGCGTTCCGGGCAGCGGGTAGAACCAGGCAGAGAATTCCCGGCTAGCAGCTTCCCTGTGGCGGGGAAGTGCAAACGTACACGTTTTCGGCCGAAAACGCGTTTTCCGGCGAAATCGCACACCACGGCTCTTTCTGAGAAAAAGCAAGCACGGAGGACGAGAACCGCTTTTGCCCTGCGTAGCGTTCCGGGCAGCAGGTAGAACCAGGCAGAGAATTCCCGGCTAGCAGCTTCCCTGTGGCGGGGAAGTGCAAACGTACACGTTTTCGGCCGAAAACGCGTTTTCCGGCGAAAACGCGCACCACGGCTCTTTCTGAGAAAAAGCAAGCACGGAGGACGAGAACCGCTTTTGCCCTGCGTAGCGTTCCGGGCAGCGGGTAGAACCAGGCAGAGAATTCCCGGCTAGCAGCTTCCCTGTGGCGGGGAAGTGCAAACGTACACGTTTTCGGCCGAAAACGCGTTTTCCGGCGAAATCGCACACCACGGCTCTTTCTGAGAAAAAGCAAGCACGGAGGACGAGAACCGCTTTTGCCCTGCGTAGCGTTCCGGGCAGCGGCTAGAACCAGGCAGAGAATTCCCGGCTAGCAGCTTCCCTGTGGCGGGGAAGTGCAAACGTACACGTTTTCGGCCGAAAACGCGTTTTCCGGCGAAATCGCACACCACGGCTCTTTCTGAGAAAAAGCAAGCACGGAGGACGAGAACCGCTTTTGCCCTGCGTAGCGTTCCGGGCAGCGGGTAGAACCAGGCAGAGAATTCCCGGCTAGCAGCTTCCCTGTGGCGGGGAAGTGCAAACGTACACGTTTTCGGCCGAAAACGCGATTTCCGGCGAAAACGCACACCACGGCTCTTTCTGAGAAAAAGCAAGCACGGAGGACGAGAACCGCTTTTGCCCTGCGTAGCGTTCCGGGCAGCGGGTAGAACCAGGCAGAGAATTCCCGGCTAGCAGCTTCCCTGTGGCGGGGAAGTGCAAACGTACACGTTTTCGGCCGAAAACGCGTTTTCCGGCGAAATCGCACACCACGGCTCTTTCTGAGAAAAAGCAAGCACGGAGGACGAGAACTGCTTTTGCCCTGCGTAGCGTTCCGGGCAGCGGGTAGAACCAGGCAGAGAATTCCCGGCTAGCAGCTTCCCTGTGGCGGGGAAGTGCAAACGTACACGTTTTCGGCCGAAAACGCGTTTTCCGGCGAAATCGCACACCACGGCTCTTTCTGAGAAAAAGCAAGCACGGAGGACGAGAACCGCTTTTGCCCTGCGTAGCGTTCCGGGCAGCAGGTAGAACCAGGCAGAGAATTCCCGGCTAGCAGCTTCCCTGTGGCGGGGAAGTGCAAACGTACACGTTTTCGGCCGAAAACGCGTTTTCCGGCGAAAACGCACACCACGGCTCTTTCTGAGAAAAAGCAGGCACGGAGGACGAGAACCGCTTTTGTCCTGCGTAGCGTTCCGGGCAGCGGGTAGAACCAGGCAGAGAATTCCCGGCTAGCAGCTTCCCTGTGGCGGGGAAGTGCAAACGTACACGTTTTCGGCCGAAAACGCGTTTTCCGGCGAAATCGCACACCACGGCTCTTTCTGAGAAAAAGCAAGCACGGAGGACGAGAACCGCTTTTGCCCTGCGTAGCGTTCCGGGCAGCGGGTAGAACCAGGCAGAGAATTCCCGGCTAGCAGCTTCCCTGTGGCGGGGAAGTGCAAACGTACACGTTTTCGGCCGAAAACGCGTTTTCCGGCGAAAACGCACACCACGGCTCTTTCTGAGAAAAAGCAAGCACGGAGGACGAGAACCGCTTTTGCCCTGCGTAGCGTTCCGGGCAGCGGGTAGAACCAGGCAGAGAATTCCCGGCTAGCAGCTTCCCTGTGGCGGGGAAGTGCAAACGTACACGTTTTCGGCCGAAAACGCGTTTTCCGGCGAAAACGCACACCACGGCTCTTTCTGAGAAAAAGCAAGCACGGAGGACGAGAACCGCTTTTGCCCTGCGTAGCGTTCCGGGCAGCGGGTAGAACCAGGCAGAGAATTCCCGGCTAGCAGCTTCCCTGTGGCGGGGAAGTGCAAACGTACACGTTTTCGGCCGAAAACGCGTTTTCCGGCGAAATCGCACACCACGGCTCTTTCTGAGAAAAAGCAAGCACGGAGGACGAGAACCGCTTTTGCCCTGCGTAGCGTTCCGGGCAGCGGGTAGAACCAGGCAGAGAATTCCCGGCTAGCAGCTTCCCTGTGGCGGGGAAGTGCAAACGTACACGTTTTCGGCCGAAAACGCGTTTTCCGGCGAAATCGCACACCACGGCTCTTTCTGAGAAAAAGCAAGCACGGAGGACGAGAACCGCTTTTGCCCTGCGTAGCGTTCCGGGCAGCAGGTAGAACCAGGCAGAGAATTCCCGGCTAGCAGCTTCCCTGTGGCGGGGAAGTGCAAACGTACACGTTTTCGGCCAAAAACGCGTTTTCCGGCGAAAACGCACACCACGGCTCTTTCTGAGAAAAAGCAAGCACGGAGGACGAGAACCGCTTTTGCCCTGCGTAGCGTTCCGGGCAGCGGGTAGAACCAGGCAGAGAATTCCCGGCTAGCAGCTTCCCTGTGGCGGGGAAGTGCAAACGTACACGTTTTCGGCTGAAAACGCGTTTTCCGGCGAAATCGCACACCACGGCTCTTTCTGAGAAAAAGCAAGCACGGAGGACGAGAACCGCTTTTGCCCTGCGTAGCGTTCCGGGCAGCGGGTAGAACCAGGCAGAGAATTCCCGGCTAGCAGCTTCCCTGTGGCGGGGAAGTGCAAACGTACACGTTTTCGGCCGAAAACGCGTTTTCCGGCGAAATCGCACACCACGGCTCTTTCTGAGAAAAAGCAAGCACGGAGGACGAGAACCGCTTTTGCCCTGCGTAGCGTTCCGGGCAGCGGGTAGAACCAGGCAGAGAATTCCCGGCTAGCAGCTTCCCTGTGGCGGGGAAGTGCAAACGTACACGTTTTCGGCCGAAAACGCGTTTTCCGGCGAAATCGCACACAACGGCTCTTTCTGAGAAAAAGCAAGCACGGAGGACGAGAACCGCTTTTGCCCTGCGTAGCGTTCCGGGCAGCGGGTAGAACCAGGCAGAGAATTCCCGGCTAGCAGCTTCCCTGTGGCGGGGAAGTGCAAACGTACACGTTTTCGGCCAAAAACGCGTTTTCCGGCGAAAACGCACACCACGGCTCTTTCTGAGAAAAAGCAAGCACGGAGGACGAGAACCGCTTTTGCCCTGCGTAGCGTTCCGGGCAGCGGCTAGAACCAGGCAGAGAATTCCCGGCTAGCAGCTTCCCTGTGGCGGGGAAGTGCAAACGTACACGTTTTCGGCTGAAAACGCGTTTTCCGGCGAAATCGCACACCACGGCTCTTTCTGAGAAAAAGCAAGCACGGAGGACGAGAACCGCTTTTGCCCTGCGTAGCGTTCCGGGCAGCGGGTAGAACCAGGCAGAGAATTCCCGGCTAGCAGCTTCCCTGTGGCGGGGAAGTGCAAACGTACACGTTTTCGGCCGAAAACGCGTTTTCCGGCGAAATCGCACACCACGGCTCTTTCTGAGAAAAAGCAAGCACGGAGGACGAGAACCGCTTTTACCCTGCGTAGCGTTCCGGGCAGCGGGTAGAACCAGGCAGAGAATTCCCGGCTAGCAGCTTCCCTGTGGCGGGGAAGTGCAAACGTACACGTTTTCGGCCGAAAACGCGTTTTCCGGCGAAATCGCACACCACGGCTCTTTCTGAGAAAAAGCAAGCACGGAGGACGAGAACCGCTTTTGCCCTGCGTAGCGTTCCGGGCAGCGGGTAGAACCAGGCAGAGAATTCCCGGCTAGCAGCTTCCCTGTGGCGGGGAAGTGCAAACGTACACGTTTTCGGCCGAAAACGCGTTTTCCGGCGAAATCGCACACCACGGCTCTTTCTGAGAAAAAGCAAGCACGGAGGACGAGAACCGCTTTTGCCCTGCGTAGCGTTCCGGGCAGCGGGTAGAACCAGGCAGAGAATTCCCGGCTAGCAGCTTCCCTGTGGCGGGGAAGTGCAAACGTACACGTTTTCGGCCGAAAACGCGTTTTCCGGCGAAATCGCACACCACGGCTCTTTCTGAGAAAAAGCAAGCACGGAGGACGAGAACCGCTTTTGCCCTGCGTAGCGTTCCGGGCAGCAGGTAGAACCAGGCAGAGAATTCCCGGCTAGCAGCTTCCCTGTGGCGGGGAAGTGCAAACGTACACGTTTTCGGCCAAAAAGGCGTTTTCCGGCGAAAACGCACACCACGGCTCTTTCTGAGAAAAAGCAAGCACGGAGGACGAGAACCGCTTTTGCCCTGCGTAGCGTTCCGGGCAGCAGGTAGAACCAGACAGAGAATTCCCGGCTAGCAGCTTCCCTGTGGCGGGGAAGTGCAAACGTACACGTTTTCGGCCGAAAACGCGTTTTCCGGCGAAAACGCACACCACGGCTCTTTCTGAGAAAAAGCAAGCACGGAGGACGAGAACCGCTTTTGCCCTGCGTAGCGTTCCGGGCAGCGGGTAGAACCAGGCAGAGAATTCCCGGCTAGCAGCTTCCCTGTGGCGGGGAAGTGCAAACGTACACGTTTTCGGCCGAAAACGCGTTTTCCGGCGAAATCGCACACCACGGCTCTTTCTGAGAAAAAGCAAGCACGGAGGACGAGAACCGCTTTTGCCCTGCGTAGCGTCCCGGGCAGCGGGTAGAACCAGGCAGAGAATTCCCGGCTAGCAGCTTCCCTGTGGCGGGGAAGTGCAAACGTACACGTTTTCGGCCGAAAACGCGTTTTCCGGCGAAATCGCACACCACGGCTCTTTCTGAGAAAAAGCAAGCACGGAGGACGAGAACCGCTTTTGCCCTGCGTAGCGTTCCGGGCAGCGGGTAGAACCAGGCAGAGAATTCCCGGCTAGCAGCTTCCCTGTGGCGGGGAAGTGCAAACGTACACGTTTTCGGCCGAAAACGCGTTTTCCGGCGAAATCGCACACCACGGCTCTTTCTGAGAAAAAGCAAGCACGGAGGACGAGAACCGCTTTTGCCCTGCGTAGCGTTCCGGGCAGCGGGTAGAACCAGGCAGAGAATTCCCGGCTAGCAGCTTCCCTGTGGCGGGGAAGTGCAAACGTACACGTTTTCGGCCGAAAACGCGTTTTCCGGCGAAAACGCACACCACGGCTCTTTCTGAGAAAAAGCAAGCACGGAGGACGAGAACCGCTTTTGCCCTGCGTAGCGTTCCGGGCAGCGGGTAGAACCAGGCAGAGAATTCCCGGCTAGCAGCTTCCCTGTGGAGGGGAAGTGCAAACGTACAAGTTTTCGGCCGAAAACGCGTTTTCCGGCGAAAACGCACACCACGGCTCTTTCTGAGAAAAAGCAAGCACGGAGGACGAGAACCGCTTTTGCCCTGCGTAGCGTTCCGGGCAGCGGGTAGAACCAGGCAGAGAATTCCCGGCTAGCAGCTTCCCTGTGGCGGGGAAGTGCAAACGTACACGTTTTCAGCCGGAAACGCGTTTTCCGGCGAAATCGCACACCACGGCTCTTTCTGAGAAAAAGCAAGCACGGAGGACGAGAACCGCTTTTGCCCTGCGTAGCGTTCCGGGCAGCGGGTAGAACCAGGCAGAGAATTACCGGCTAGCAGCTTCCCTGTGGAGGGGAAGTGCAAACGTACACGTTTTCGGCCGAAAACGCGTTTTCCGGCGAAAACGCACACCACGGCTCTTTCTGAGAAAAAGCAAGCACGGAGGACGAGAACCGCTTTTGCCCTGCGTAGCGTTCCGGGCAGCGGCTAGAACCAGGCAGAGAATTCCCGGCTAGCATCTTCCCTGTGGCGGGGAAGTGCAAACGTACACGTTTTCGGCCGAAAACGCGTTTTCCGGCGAAAACGCACACCACGGCTCTTTCTGAGAAAAAGCAAGCACGGAGGATGAGAACCGCTTTTGCCCTGCGTAGCGTTCCGGGCAGCGGGTAGCACCAGGCAGAGAATTCCCGGCTAGCAGCTTCCCTGTGGCGGGGAAGTGCAAACGTACACGTTTTCGGCCGAAAACGCGTTTTCCGGCGAAATCGCACACCACGGCTCTTTCTGAGAAAAAGCAAGCACGGAGGACGAGAACTGCTTTTGCCCTGCGTAGCGTTCCGGGCAGCGGGTAGAACCAGGCAGAGAATTCCCGGCTAGCAGCTTCCCTGTGGCGGGGAAGTGCAAACGTACACGTTTTCGGCCGAAAACGCGTTTTCCGGCGAAATCGCACACCACGGCTCTTTCTGAGAAAAAGCAAGCACGGAGGACGAGAACCGCTTTTGCCCTGCGTAGCGTTCCGGGCAGCGGGTAGAACCAGGCAGAGAATTCCCGGCTAGCAGCTTCCCTGTGGCGGGGAAGTGCAAACGTACACGTTTTCGGCCGAAAACGCGTTTTCCGGCGAAATCGCACACCACGGCTCTTTCTGAGAAAAAGCAAGCACGGAGGACGAGAACCGCTTTTGCCCTGCGTAGCGTTCCGGGCAGCGGGTAGAACCAGGCAGAGAATTCCCGGCTAGCAGCTTCCCTGTGGCGGGGAAGTGCAAACGTACACGTTTTCGGCCGAAAACGCGTTTTCCGGCGAAATCGCACACCACGGCTCTTTCTGAGAAAAAGCAAGCACGGAGGACGAGAACCGCTTTTGCCCTGCGTAGCGTTCCGGGCAGCGGGTAGAACCAGGCAGAGAATTCCCGGCTAGCAGCTTCCCTGTGGCGGGGAAGTGCAAAGGTACACGTTTTCGGCCGAAAACGCGTTTTCCGGCGAAATCGCACACCACGGCTCTTTCTGAGAAAAAGCAAGCACGGAGGACGAGAACCGCTTTTGCCCTGCGTAGCGTTCCGGGCAGCGGGTAGAACCAGGCAGAGAATTCCCGGCTAGCAGCTTCCCTGTGGAGGGGAAGTGCAAACGTACACGTTTCCGGCCGAAAACGCGTTTTCCGGCGAAATCGCACACCACGGCTCTTTCTGAGAAAAAGCAAGCACGGAGGACGAGAACCGCTTTTGCCCTGCGTAGCGTTCCGGGCAGCGGGTAGAACCAGGCAGAGAATTCCCGGCTAGCAGCTTCCCTGTGGAGGGGAAGTGCAAACGTACACGTTTCCGGCCGAAAACGCGTTTTCCGGCGAAATCGCACACCACGGCTCTTTCTGAGAAAAAGCAAGCACGGAGGACGAGAACCGCTTTTGCCCTGCGTAGCGTTCCGGGCAGCGGATAGAACCAGGCAGAGAATTCCCGGCTAGCAGCTTCCCTGTGGCGGGGAAGTGCAAACGTACACGTTTTCGGCCGAAAACGCGTTTTCTGGCGAAAACGCACACCACGGCTCTTTCTGAGAAAAAGCAAGCACGGAGGACGAGAACCGCTTTTGCCCTGCGTAGCGTTCCGGGCAGCGGGTAGAACCAGGCAGAGAATTCCCGGCTAGCAGCTTCCCTGTGGCGGGGAAGTGCAAACGTACACGTTTTCGGCCGAAAACGCGTTTTCCGGCGAAAACGCACACCACGGCTCTTTCTGAGAAAAAGCAAGCACGGAGGACGAGAACCGCTTTTGCCCTGCGTAGCGTTCCGGGCAGCGGCTAGAACCAGGCAGAGAATTCCCGGCTAGCAGCTTCCCTGTGGCGGGGAAGTGCAAACGTACACGTTTTCGGCCGAAAACGCATTTTCCGGCGAAATCGCACACCACGGCTCTTTCTGAGAAAAAGCAAGCACGGAGGACGAGAACCGCTTTTGCCCTGCGTAGCGTTCCGGGCAGCGGGTAGAACCAGGCAGAGAATTCCCGGCTAGCAGCTTCCCTGTGGCGGGGAAGTGCAAACGTACACGTTTTCGGCCGAAAACGCGTTTTCCGGCGAAATCGCACACCACGGCTCTTTCTGAGAAAAAGCAAGCACGGAGGACGAGAACCGCTTTTGCCCTGCGTAGCGTTCCGGGCAGCGGGTAGAACCAGGCAGAGAATTCCCGGCTAGCAGCTTCCCTGTGGCGGGGAAGTGCAAACGTACACGTTTTCGGCCGAAAACGCGTTTTCCGGCGAAATCGCACACCACGGCTCTTTCTGAGAAAAAGCAAGCACGGAGGACGAGAACCGCTTTTGCCCTGCGTAGCGTTCCGGGCAGCGGCTAGAACCAGGCAGAGAATTCCCGGCTAGCAGCTTCCCTGTGGCGGGGAAGTGCAAACGTACAAGTTTTCGGCCGAAAACGCGTTTTCCGGCGAAATCGCACACCACGGCTCTTTCTGAGAAAAAGCAAGCACGGAGGACGAGAACCGCTTTTGCCCTGCGTAGCGTTCCGGGCAGCGGGTAGAACCAGGCAGAGAATTCCCGGCTAGCAGCTTCCCTGTGGCGGGGAAGTGCAAACGTACACGTTTTCGGCCGAAAACGCGTTTTCCGGCGAAATCGCACACCACGGCTCTTTCTGAGAAAAAGCAAGCACGGAGGACGAGAACCGCTTTTGCCCTGCGTAGCGTTCCGGGCAGCGGGTAGAACCAGGCAGAGAATTCCCGGCTAGCAGCTTCCCTGTGGCGGGGAAGTGCAAACGTACACGTTTTCGGCCGAAAACGCGTTTTCCGGCGAAATCGCACACCACGGCTCTTTCTGAGAAAAAGCAAGCACGGAGGACGAGAACCGCTTTTGCCCTGCGTAGCGTTCCGGGCAGCGGGTAGAACCAGGCAGAGAATTCCCGGCTAGCAGCTTCCCTGTGTCGGGGAAGTGCAAACGTACTCGTTTTCGGCCGAAAACGCGTTTTCTGGCGAAATCGCACACCACGTCTCTTTCTGAGAAAAAGCAAGCACGGAGGATGAGAACCGCTTTTGCCCTGCGTAGCGTTCCGGGCAGCGGGTAGAACCAGGCAGAGAATTCCCGGCTAGCAGCTTCCCTGTGGCGGGGAAGTGCAAACGTACACGTTTTCGGCCGAAAACGCGTTTTCCGGCGAAAACGCACACCACGGCTCTTTCTGAGAAAAAGCAAGCACGGAGGACGAGAACCGCTTTTGCCCTGCGTAGCGTTCCGGGCAGCGGGTAGAACCAGGCAGAGAATTCCCGGCTAGCAGCTTCCCTGTGGCGGGGAAGTGCAAACGTACACGTTTTCGGCCGAAAACGCGTTTTCCGGCGAAAACGCACACCACGGCTCTTTCTGAGAAAAAGCAAGCACGGAGGACGAGAACCGCTTTTGCCCTGCGTAGCGTTCCGGGCAGCGGGTAGAACCAGGCAGAGAATTCCCGGCTAGCAGCTTCCCTGTGGCGGGGAAGTGCAAACGTACACGTTTTCGGCCGAAAACGCGTTTTCCGGCGAAAACGCACACCACGGCTCTTTCTGAGAAAAAGCAAGCACGGAGGACGAGAACCGCTTTTGCCCTGCGTAGCGTTCCGGGCAGCGGGTAGAACCAGGCAGAGAATTCCCGGCTAACAGCTTCCCTGTGGCGGGGAAGTGCAAACGTACACGTTTTCGGCCGAAAACGCGTTTTCCGGCGAAATCGCACACCACGGCTCTTTCTGAGAAAAAGCAAGCACGGAGGACGAGAACCGCTTTTGCCCTGCGTAGCGTTCCGGGCAGCGGGTAGAACCAGGCAGAGAATTCCCGGCTAGCAGCTTCCCTGTGGCGGGGAAGTGCAAACGTACACGTTTTCGGCCGAAAACGCGTTTTCCGGCGAAATCGCACACCACGGCTCTTTCTGAGAAAAAGCAAGCACGGAGGACGAGAACCGCTTTTGCCCTGCGTAGCGTTCCGGGCAGCGGGTAGAACCAGGCAGAGAATTCCCGGCTAGCAGCTTCCCTGTGGCGGGGAAGTGCAAAGGTACACGTTTTCGGCCGAAAACGCGTTTTCCGGCGAAATCGCACACCACGGCTCTTTCTGAGAAAAAGCAAGCACGGAGGACGAGAACCGCTTTTGCCCTGCGTAGCGTTCCGGGCAGCGGGTAGAACCAGGCAGAGAATTCCCGGCTAGCAGCTTCCCTGTGGAGGGGAAGTGCAAACGTACACGTTTCCGGCCGAAAACGCGTTTTCCGGCGAAATCGCACACCACGGCTCTTTCTGAGAAAAAGCAAGCACGGAGGACGAGAACCGCTTTTGCCCTGCGTAGCGTTCCGGGCAGCGGGTAGAACCAGGCAGAGAATTCCCGGCTAGCAGCTTCCCTGTGGAGGGGAAGTGCAAACGTACACGTTTCCGGCCGAAAACGCGTTTTCCGGCGAAATCGCACACCACGGCTCTTTCTGAGAAAAAGCAAGCACGGAGGACGAGAACCGCTTTTGCCCTGCGTAGCGTTCCGGGCAGCGGATAGAACCAGGCAGAGAATTCCCGGCTAGCAGCTTCCCTGTGGCGGGGAAGTGCAAACGTACACGTTTTCGGCCGAAAACGCGTTTTCTGGCGAAAACGCACACCACGGCTCTTTCTGAGAAAAAGCAAGCACGGAGGACGAGAACCGCTTTTGCCCTGCGTAGCGTTCCGGGCAGCGGGTAGAACCAGGCAGAGAATTCCCGGCTAGCAGCTTCCCTGTGGCGGGGAAGTGCAAACGTACACGTTTTCGGCCGAAAACGCGTTTTCCGGCGAAAACGCACACCACGGCTCTTTCTGAGAAAAAGCAAGCACGGAGGACGAGAACCGCTTTTGCCCTGCGTAGCGTTCCGGGCAGCGGCTAGAACCAGGCAGAGAATTCCCGGCTAGCAGCTTCCCTGTGGCGGGGAAGTGCAAACGTACACGTTTTCGGCCGAAAACGCATTTTCCGGCGAAATCGCACACCACGGCTCTTTCTGAGAAAAAGCAAGCACGGAGGACGAGAACCGCTTTTGCCCTGCGTAGCGTTCCGGGCAGCGGGTAGAACCAGGCAGAGAATTCCCGGCTAGCAGCTTCCCTGTGGCGGGGAAGTGCAAACGTACACGTTTTCGGCCGAAAACGCGTTTTCCGGCGAAATCGCACACCACGGCTCTTTCTGAGAAAAAGCAAGCACGGAGGACGAGAACCGCTTTTGCCCTGCGTAGCGTTCCGGGCAGCGGGTAGAACCAGGCAGAGAATTCCCGGCTAGCAGCTTCCCTGTGGCGGGGAAGTGCAAACGTACACGTTTTCGGCCGAAAACGCGTTTTCCGGCGAAATCGCACACCACGGCTCTTTCTGAGAAAAAGCAAGCACGGAGGACGAGAACCGCTTTTGCCCTGCGTAGCGTTCCGGGCAGCGGCTAGAACCAGGCAGAGAATTCCCGGCTAGCAGCTTCCCTGTGGCGGGGAAGTGCAAACGTACAAGTTTTCGGCCGAAAACGCATTTTCCGGCGAAATCGCACACCACGGCTCTTTCTGAGAAAAAGCAAGCACGGAGGACGAGAACCGCTTTTGCCCTGCGTAGCGTTCCGGGCAGCGGGTAGAACCAGGCAGAGAATTCCCGGCTAGCAGCTTCCCTGTGGCGGGGAAGTGCAAACGTACACGTTTTCGGCCGAAAACGCGTTTTCCGGCGAAATCGCACACCACGGCTCTTTCTGAGAAAAAGCAAGCACGGAGGACGAGAACCGCTTTTGCCCTGCGTAGCGTTCCGGGCAGCGGGTAGAACCAGGCAGAGAATTCCCGGCTAGCAGCTTCCCTGTGGCGGGGAAGTGCAAACGTACACGTTTTCGGCCGAAAACGCGTTTTCCGGCGAAATCGCACACCACGGCTCTTTCTGAGAAAAAGCAAGCACGGAGGACGAGAACCGCTTTTGCCCTGCGTAGCGTTCCGGGCAGCGGGTAGAACCAGGCAGAGAATTCCCGGCTAGCAGCTTCCCTGTGGCGGGGAAGTGCAAACGTACAAGTTTTCGGCCGAAAACGCGTTTTCTGGCGAAATCGCACACCACGTCTCTTTCTGAGAAAAAGCAAGCACGGAGGATGAGAACCGCTTTTGCCCTGCGTAGCGTTCCGGGCAGCGGGTAGAACCAGGCAGAGAATTCCCGGCTAGCAGCTTCCCTGTGGCGGGGAAGTGCAAACGTACACGTTTTCGGCCGAAAACGCGTTTTCCGGCGAAAACGCACACCACGGCTCTTTCTGAGAAAAAGCAAGCACGGAGGACGAGAACCGCTTTTGCCCTGCGTAGCGTTCCGGGCAGCGGGTAGAACCAGGCAGAGAATTCCCGGCTAGCAGCTTCCCTGTGGCGGGGAAGTGCAAACGTACACGTTTTCGGCCGAAAACGCGTTTTCCGGCGAAAACGCACACCACGGCTCTTTCTGAGAAAAAGCAAGCACGGAGGACGAGAACCGCTTTTGCCCTGCGTAGCGTTCCGGGCAGCGGGTAGAACCAGGCAGAGAATTCCCGGCTAGCAGCTTCCCTGTGGCGGGGAAGTGCAAACGTACACGTTTTCGGCCGAAAACGCGTTTTCCGGCGAAATCGCACACCACGGCTCTTTCTGAGAAAAAGCAAGCACGGAGGACGAGGACCGCTTTTGCCCTGCGTAGCGTTCCGGGCAGCGGGTAGAACCAGGCAGAGAATTCCCGGCTAGCAGCTTCCCTGTGGCGGGGAAGTGCAAACGTACACGTTTTCGGCCGAAAACGCGTTTTCCGGCGAAATCGCACACCACGGCTCTTTCTGAGAAAAAGCAAGCACGGAGGACGAGAACCGCTTTTGCCCTGCGTAGCGTTCCGGGCAGCGGGTAGAACCAGGCAGAGAATTCCCGGCTAGCAGCTTCCCTGTGGCGGGGAAGTGCAAACGTACACGTTTTCGGCCGAAAACGCGTTTTCCGGCGAAATCGCACACCACGGCTCTTTCTGAGAAAAAGCAAGCACGGAGGACGAGAACCGCTTTTGCCCTGCGTAGCGTTCCGGGCAGCGGGTAGAACCAGGCAGAGAATTCCCGGCTAGCAGCTTCCCTGTGGCGGGGAAGTGCAAACGTACACGTTTTCGGCCGAAAACGCGTTTTCCGGCGAAATCGCACACCACGTCTCTTTCTGAGAAAAAGCAAGCACGGAGGATGAGAACCGCTTTTGCCCTGCGTAGCGTTCCGGGCAGCGGGTAGAACCAGGCAGAGAATTCCCGGCTAGCAGCTTCCCTGTGGCGGGGAAGTGCAAACGTACACGTTTTCGGCCGAAAACGCGTTTTCCGGCGAAAACGCACACCACGGCTCTTTCTGAGAAAAAGCAAGCACGGAGGACGAGAACCGCTTTTGCCCTGCGTAGCGTTCCGGGCAGCGGGTAGAACCAGGCAGAGAATTCCCGGCTAGCAGCTTCCCTGTGGCGGGGAAGTGCAAACGTACACGTTTTCGGCCGAAAACGCGTTTTCCGGCGAAATCGCACACCACGGCTCTTTCTGAGAAAAAGCAAGCACGGAGGACGAGAACCGCTTTTGCCCTGCGTAGCGTTCCGGGCAGCGGGTAGAACCAGGCAGAGAATTCCCGGCTAGCAGCTTCCCTGTGGCGGGGAAGTGCAAACGTACACGTTTTCGGCCGAAAACGCGTTTTCCGGCGAAAACGCACACCACGGCTCTTTATGAGAAAAAGCAAGCACGGAGGACGAGAACCGCTTTTGCCCTGCGTAGCGTTCCGGGCAGCGGGTAGAACCAGGCAGAGAATTCCCGGCTAGCAGCTTCCCTGTGGCGGGGAAGTGCAAAGGTACACGTTTTCGGCCGAAAACGCGTTTTCCGGCGAAATCGCACACCACGGCTCTTTCTGAGAAAAAGCAAGCACGGAGGACGAGAACCGCTTTTGCCCTGCGTAGCGTTCCGGGCAGCGGGTAGAACCAGGCAGAGAATTCCCGGCTAGCAGCTTCCCTGTGGCGGGGAAGTGCAAACGTACAGTTTTCGGCCGAAAACGCGTTTTCCGGCGAAATCGCACACCACGGCTCTTTCTGAGAAAAAGCAAGCACGGAGGACGAGAACCGCTTTTGCCCTGCGTAGCGTTCCGGGCAGCGGGTAGAACCAGGCAGAGAATTCCCGGCTAGCAGCTTCCCTGTGGCGGGGAAGTGCAAACGTACACGTTTTCGGCCGAAAACGCGTTTTCCGGCGAAAACGCACACCACGGCTCTTTCTGAGAAAAAGCAAGCACGGAGGACGAGAACCGCTTTTGCCCTGCGTAGCGTTCCGGGCAGCGGGTAGAACCAGGCAGAGAATTCCCGGCTAGCAGCTTCCCTGTGGCGGGGAAGTGCAAACGTACACGTTTTCGGCCGAAAACGCGTTTTCCGGCGAAAACGCACCCCACGGCTCTTTCTGAGAAAAAGCAAGCACGGAGGACGAGAACCGCTTTTGCCCTGCGTAGCGTTCCGGGCAGCGGGTAGAACCAGGCAGAGAATTCCCGGCTAGCAGCTTCCCTGTGGCGGGGAAGTGCAAACGTACACGTTTTCGGCCGAAAACGCGTTTTCCGGCGAAATCGCACACCACGGCTCTTTCTGAGAAAAAGCAAGCACGGAGGACGAGAACCGCTTTTGCCCTGCGTAGCGTTCCGGGCAGCGGGTAGAACCAGGCAGAGAATTCCCGGCTAGCAGCTTCCCTGTGGCGGGGAAGTGCAAACGTACACGTTTTCGGCCGAAAACGCGTTTTCCGGCGAAAACGCACACCACGGCTCTTTCTGAGAAAAAGCAAGCACGGAGGACGAGAACCGCTTTTGCCCTGCGTAGCGTTCCGGGCAGCGGGTAGAACCAGGCAGAGAATTCCCGGCTAGCAGCTTCCCTGTGGCGGGGAAGTGCAAACGTACACGTTTTCGGCCGAAAACGCGTTTTCCGGCGAAATCGCACACCACGGCTCTTTCTGAGAAAAAGCAAGCACGGAGGACGAGAACCGCTTTTGCCCTGCGTAGCGTTCCGGGCAGCGGGTAGAACCAGGCAGAGAATTCCCGGCTAGCAGCTTCCCTGTGGCGGGGAAGTGCAAACGTACACGTTTTCGGCCGAAAACGCGTTTTCCGGCGAAATCGCACACCACGGCTCTTTCTGAGAAAAAGCAAGCACGGAGGACGAGAACCGCTTTTGCCCTGCGTAGCGTTCCGGGCAGCGGGTAGAACCAGGCAGAGAATTCCCGGCTAGCAGCTTCCCTGTGGCGGGGAAGTGCAAACGTACACGTTTTCGGCCGAAAACGCGTTTTCCGGCGAAAACGCACACCACGGCTCTTTCTGAGAAAAAGCAAGCACGGAGGACGAGAACCGCTTTTGCCCTGCGTAGCGTTCCGGGCAGCGGGTAGAACCAGGCAGAGAATTCCCGGCTAGCAGCTTCCCTGTGGCGGGGAAGTGCAAACGTACACGTTTTCGGCCGAAAACGCGTTTTCCGGCGAAATCGCACACCACGGCTCTTTCTGAGAAAAAGCAAGCACGGAGGACGAGAACCGCTTTTGCCCTGCGTAGCGTTCCGGGCAGCGGGTAGAACCAGGCAGAGAATTCCCGGCTAGCAGCTTCCCTGTGGCGGGGAAGTGCAAACGTACAGTTTTCGGCCGAAAACGCGTTTTCCGGCGAAATCGCACACCACGGCTCTTTCTGAGAAAAAGCAAGCACGGAGGACGAGAACCGCTTTTGCCCTGCGTAGCGTTCCGGGCAGCGGGTAGAACCAGGCAGAGAATTCCCGGCTAGCAGCTTCCCTGTGGCGGGGAAGTGCAAACGTACACGTTTTCGGCTGAAAACGCGTTTTCCGGCGAAAACGCACACCACGGCTCTTTCTGAGAAAAAGCAAGCACGGAGGACGAGAACCGCTTTTGCCCTGCGTAGCGTTCCGGGCAGCGGGTAGAACCAGGCAGAGAATTCCCGGCTAGCAGCTTCCCTGTGGCGGGGAAGTGCAAACGTACACGTTTTCGGCCGAAAACGCGTTTTCCGGCGAAAACGCACCCCACGGCTCTTTCTGAGAAAAAGCAAGCACGGAGGACGAGAACCGCTTTTGCCCTGCGTAGCGTTCCGGGCAGCGGGTAGAACCAGGCAGAGAATTCCCGGCTAGCAGCTTCCCTGTGGCGGGGAAGTGCAAACGTACACGTTTTCGGCCGAAAACGCGTTTTCCGGCGAAAACGCACACCACGGCTCTTTCTGAGAAAAAGCAAGCACGGAGGACGAGAACCGCTTTTGCCCTCCGTAGCGTTCCGGGCAGCGGGTAGAACCAGGCAGAGAATTCCCGGCTAGCAGCTTCCCTGTGGCGGGGAAGTGCAAACGTACACGTTTTCGGCCGAAAACGCGTTTTCCGGCGAAAACGCACACCACGGCTCTTTCTGAGAAAAAGCAAGCACGGAGGACGAGAACCGCTTTTGCCCTGCGTAGCGTTCCGGGCAGCGGGTAGAACCAGGCAGAGAATTCCCGGCTAGCAGCTTCCCTGTGGCGGGGAAGTGCAAACGTACACGTTTTCGGCCGAAAACGCGTTTTCCGGCGAAAACGCACACCACGGCTCTTTCTGAGAAAAAGCAAGCACGGAGGACGAGAACCGCTTTTGCCCTGCGTAGCGTTCCGGGCAGCGGGTAGAACCAGGCAGAGAATTCCCGGCTAGCAGCTTCCCTGTGGCGGGGAAGTGCAAACGTACACGTTTTCGGCCGAAAACGCGTTTTCCGGCGAAATCGCACACCACGGCTCTTTCTGAGAAAAAGCAAGCACGGAGGACGAGAACCGCTTTTGCCCTGCGTAGCGTTCCGGGCAGCGGGTAGAACCAGGCAGAGAATTCCCGGCTAGCAGCTTCCCTGTGGCGGGGAAGTGCAAACGTACAGTTTTCGGCCGAAAACGCGTTTTCCGGCGAAATCGCACACCACGGCTCTTTATGAGAAAAAGCAAGCACGGAGGACGAGAACCGCTTTTGCCCTGCGTAGCGTTCCGGGCAGCGGGTAGAACCAGGCAGAGAATTCCCGGCTAGCAGCTTCCCTGTGGCGGGGAAGTGCAAACGTACACGTTTTCGGCCGAAAACGCGTTTTCCGGCGAAAACGCACACCACGGCTCTTTCTGAGAAAAAGCAAGCACGGAGGACGAGAACCGCTTTTGCCCTGCGTAGCGTTCCGGGCAGCGGGTAGAACCAGGCAGAGAATTCCCGGCTAGCAGCTTCCCTGTGGCGGGGAAGTGCAAACGTACACGTTTTCGGCCGAAAACGCGTTTTCCGGCGAAAACGCACCCCACGGCTCTTTCTGAGAAAAAGCAAGCACGGAGGACGAGAACCGCTTTTGCCCTGCGTAGCGTTCCGGGCAGCGGGTAGAACCAGGCAGAGAATTCCCGGCTAGCAGCTTCCCTGTGGCGGGGAAGTGCAAACGTACACGTTTTCGGCCGAAAACGCGTTTTCCGGCGAAAACGCACACCACGGCTCTTTCTGAGAAAAAGCAAGCACGGAGGACGAGAACCGCTTTTGCCCTGCGTAGCGTTCCGGGCAGCGGGTAGAACCAGGCAGAGAATTCCCGGCTAGCAGCTTCCCTGTGGCGGGGAAGTGCAAACGTACACGTTTTCGGCCGAAAACGCGTTTTCCGGCGAAAACGCACACCACGGCTCTTTCTGAGAAAAAGCAAGCACGGAGGACGAGAACCGCTTTTGCCCTGCGTAGCGTTCCGGGCAGCGGGTAGAACCAGGCAGAGAATTCCCGGCTAGCAGCTTCCCTGTGGCGGGGAAGTGCAAACGTACACGTTTTCGGCCGAAAACGCGTTTTCCGGCGAAATCGCACACCACGGCTCTTTCTGAGAAAAAGCAAGCACGGAGGACGAGAACCGCTTTTGCCCTGCGTAGCGTTCCGGGCAGCGGGTAGAACCAGGCAGAGAATTCCCGGCTAGCAGCTTCCCTGTGGCGGGGAAGTGCAAACGTACACGTTTTCGGCCGAAAACGCGTTTTCCGGCGAAATCGCACACCACGGCTCTTTCTGAGAAAAAGCAAGCACGGAGGACGAGAACCGCTTTTGCCCTGCGTAGCGTTCCGGGCAGCGGGTAGAACCAGGCAGAGAATTCCCGGCTAGCAGCTTCCCTGTGGCGGGGAAGTGCAAACGTACACGTTTTCGGCCGAAAACGCGTTTTCCGGCGAAATCGCACACCACGGCTCTTTCTGAGAAAAAGCAAGCACGGAGGACGAGAACCGCTTTTGCCCTGCGTAGCGTTCCGGGCAGCGGGTAGAACCAGGCAGAGAATTCCCGGCTAGCAGCTTCCCTGTGGCGGGGAAGTGCAAACGTACACGTTTTCGGCCGAAAACGCGTTTTCCGGCGAAATCGCACACCACGGCTCTTTCTGAGAAAAAGCAAGCACGGAGGACGAGAACCGCTTTTGCCCTGCGTAGCGTTCCGGGCAGCGGGTAGAACCAGGCAGAGAATTCCCGCCTAGCAGCTTCCCTGTGGAGGGGAAGTGCAAACGTACACGTTTCCGGCCGAAAACGCGTTTTCCGGCGAAATCGCACACCACGGCTCTTTCTGAGAAAAAGCAAGCACGGAGGACGAGAACCGCTTTTGCCCTGCGTAGCGTTCCGGGCAGCGGGTAGAACCAGGCAGAGAATTCCCGGCTAGCAGCTTCCCTGTGGAGGGGAAGTGCAAACGTACACGTTTCCGGCCGAAAACGCGTTTTCCGGCGAAATCGCACACCACGGCTCTTTCTGAGAAAAAGCAAGCACGGAGGACGAGAACCGCTTTTGCCCTGCGTAGCGTTCCGGGCAGCGGATAGAACCAGGCAGAGAATTCCCGGCTAGCAGCTTCCCTGTGGCGGGGAAGTGCAAACGTACACGTTTTCGGCCGAAAACGCGTTTTCTGGCGAAAACGCACACCACGGCTCTTTCTGAGAAAAAGCAAGCACGGAGGACGAGAACCGCTTTTGCCCTGCGTAGCGTTCCGGGCAGCGGGTAGAACCAGGCAGAGAATTCCCGGCTAGCAGCTTCCCTGTGGCGGGGAAGTGCAAACGTACACGTTTTCGGCCGAAAACGCGTTTTCCGGCGAAAACGCACACCACGGCTCTTTCTGAGAAAAAGCAAGCACGGAGGACGAGAACCGCTTTTGCCCTGCGTAGCGTTCCGGGCAGCGGGTAGAACCAGGCAGAGAATTCCCGGCTAGCAGCTTCCCTGTGGCGGGGAAGTGCAAACGTACACGTTTTCGGCCGAAAACGCATTTTCCGGCGAAATCGCACACCACGGCTCTTTCTGAGAAAAAGCAAGCACGGAGGACGAGAACCGCTTTTGCCCTGCGTAGCGTTCCGGGCAGCGGGTAGAACCAGGCAGAGAATTCCCGGCTAGCAGCTTCCCTGTGGCGGGGAAGTGCAAACGTACACGTTTCCGGCCGAAAACGCGTTTTCCGGCGAAATCGCACACCACGGCTCTTTCTGAGAAAAAGCAAGCACGGAGGACGAGAACCGCTTTTGCCCTGCGTAGCGTTCCGGGCAGCGGGTAGAACCAGGCAGAGAATTCCCGGCTAGCAGCTTCCCTGTGGCGGGGAAGTGCAAACGTACACGTTTTCGGCCGAAAACGCGTTTTCCGGCGAAATCGCACACCACGGCTCTTTCTGAGAAAAAGCAAGCACGGAGGACGAGAACCGCTTTTGCCCTGCGTAGCGTTCCGGGCAGCGGCTAGAACCAGGCAGAGAATTCCCGGCTAGCAGCTTCCCTGTGGCGGGGAAGTGCAAACGTACAAGTTTTCGGCCGAAAACGCGTTTTCCGGCGAAATCGCACACCACGGCTCTTTCTGAGAAAAAGCAAGCACGGAGGACGAGAACCGCTTTTGCCCTGCGTAGCGTTCCGGGCAGCGGGTAGAACCAGGCAGAGAATTCCCGGCTAGCAGCTTCCCTGTGGCGGGGAAGTGCAAACGTACACGTTTTCGGCCGAAAACGCGTTTTCCGGCGAAATCGCACACCACGGCTCTTTCTGAGAAAAAGCAAGCACGGAGGACGAGAACCGCTTTTGCCCTGCGTAGCGTTCCGGGCAGCGGGTAGAACCAGGCAGAGAATTCCCGGCTAGCAGCTTCCCTGTGGCGGGGAAGTGCAAACGTACACGTTTTCGGCCGAAAACGCGTTTTCCGGCGAAATCGCACACCACGGCTCTTTCTGAGAAAAAGCAAGCACGGAGGACGAGAACCGCTTTTGCCCTGCGTAGCGTTCCGGGCAGCGGGTAGAACCAGGCAGAGAATTCCCGGCTAGCAGCTTCCCTGTGGCGGGGAAGTGCAAACGTACTCGTTTTCGGCCGAAAACGCGTTTTCTGGCGAAATCGCACACCACGTCTCTTTCTGAGAAAAAGCAAGCACGGAGGATGAGAACCGCTTTTGCCCTGCGTAGCGTTCCGGGCAGCGGGTAGAACCAGGCAGAGAATTCCCGGCTAGCAGCTTCCCTGTGGCGGGGAAGTGCAAACGTACACGTTTTCGGCCGAAAACGCGTTTTCCGGCGAAAACGCACACCACGGCTCTTTCTGAGAAAAAGCAAGCACGGAGGACGAGAACCGCTTTTGCCCTGCGTAGCGTTCCGGGCAGCGGGTAGAACCAGGCAGAGAATTCCCGGCTAGCAGCTTCCCTGTGGCGGGGAAGTGCAAACGTACACGTTTTCGGCCGAAAACGCGTTTTCCGGCGAAAACGCACACCACGGCTCTTTCTGAGAAAAAGCAAGCACGGAGGACGAGAACCGCTTTTGCCCTGCGTAGCGTTCCGGGCAGCGGGTAGAACCAGGCAGAGAATTCCCGGCTAACAGCTTCCCTGTGGCGGGGAAGTGCAAACGTACACGTTTTCGGCCGAAAACGCGTTTTCCGGCGAAATCGCACACCACGGCTCTTTCTGAGAAAAAGCAAGCACGGAGGACGAGAACCGCTTTTGCCCTGCGTAGCGTTCCGGGCAGCGGGTAGAACCAGGCAGAGAATTCCCGGCTAGCAGCTTCCCTGTGGCGGGGAAGTGCAAACGTACACGTTTTCGGCCGAAAACGCGTTTTCCGGCGAAATCGCACACCACGGCTCTTTCTGAGAAAAAGCAAGCACGGAGGACGAGAACCGCTTTTGCCCTGCGTAGCGTTCCGGGCAGCGGGTAGAACCAGGCAGAGAATTCCCGGCTAGCAGCTTCCCTGTGGCGGGGAAGTGCAAACGTACACGTTTTCGGCCGAAAACGCGTTTTCCGGCGAAATCGCACACCACGGCTCTTTCTGAGAAAAAGCAAGCACGGAGGACGAGAACCGCTTTTGCCCTGCGTAGCGTTCCGGGCAGCGGGTAGAACCAGGCAGAGAATTCCCGGCTAGCAGCTTCCCTGTGGCGGGGAAGTGCAAACGTACACGTTTTCGGCCGAAAACGCGTTTTCCGGCGAAATCGCACACCACGGCTCTTTCTGAGAAAAAGCAAGCACGGAGGACGAGAACCGCTTTTGCCCTGCGTAGCGTTCCGGGCAGCGGGTAGAACCAGGCAGAGAATTCCCGGCTAGCAGCTTCCCTGTGGCGGGGAAGTGCAAAGGTACACGTTTTCGGCCGAAAACGCGTTTTCCGGCGAAATCGCACACCACGGCTCTTTCTGAGAAAAAGCAAGCACGGAGGACGAGAACCGCTTTTGCCCTGCGTAGCGTTCCGGGCAGCGGGTAGAACCAGGCAGAGAATTCCCGGCTAGCAGCTTCCCTGTGGAGGGGAAGTGCAAACGTACACGTTTCCGGCCGAAAACGCGTTTTCCGGCGAAATCGCACACCACGGCTCTTTCTGAGAAAAAGCAAGCACGGAGGACGAGAACCGCTTTTGCCCTGCGTAGCGTTCCGGGCAGCGGGTAGAACCAGGCAGAGAATTCCCGGCTAGCAGCTTCCCTGTGGAGGGGAAGTGCAAACGTACACGTTTCCGGCCGAAAACGCGTTTTCCGGCGAAATCGCACACCACGGCTCTTTCTGAGAAAAAGCAAGCACGGAGGACGAGAACCGCTTTTGCCCTGCGTAGCGTTCCGGGCAGCGGGTAGAACCAGGCAGAGAATTCCCGGCTAGCAGCTTCCCTGTGGCGGGGAAGTGCAAACGTACACGTTTTCGGCCGAAAACGCGTTTTCTGGCGAAAACGCACACCACGGCTCTTTCTGAGAAAAAGCAAGCACGGAGGACGAGAACCGCTTTTGCCCTGCGTAGCGTTCCGGGCAGCGGGTAGAACCAGGCAGAGAATTCCCGGCTAGCAGCTTCCCTGTGGCGGGGAAGTGCAAACGTACACGTTTTCGGCCGAAAACGCGTTTTCCGGCGAAAACGCACACCACGGCTCTTTCTGAGAAAAAGCAAGCACGGAGGACGAGAACCGCTTTTGCCCTGCGTAGCGTTCCGGGCAGCGGCTAGAACCAGGCAGAGAATTCCCGGCTAGCAGCTTCCCTGTGGCGGGGAAGTGCAAACGTACACGTTTTCGGCCGAAAACGCATTCTGTGGCGGGGAAGTGCAAACGTACACGTTTTCGGCCGAAAACGCATTTTCCGGCGAAATCGCACACCACGGCTCTTTCTGAGAAAAAGCAAGCACGGAGGACGAGAACCGCTTTTGCCCTGCGTAGCGTTCCGGGCAGCGGGTAGAACCAGGCAGAGAATTCCCGGCTAGCAGCTTCCCTGTGGCGGGGAAGTGCAAACGTACACGTTTTCGGCCGAAAACGCGTTTTCCGGCGAAATCGCACACCACGGCTCTTTCTGAGAAAAAGCAAGCACGGAGGACGAGAACCGCTTTTGCCCTGCGTAGCGTTCCGGGCAGCGGGTAGAACCAGGCAGAGAATTCCCGGCTAGCAGCTTCCCTGTGGCGGGGAAGTGCAAACGTACACGTTTTCGGCCGAAAACGCGTTTTCCGGCGAAATCGCACACCACGGCTCTTTCTGAGAAAAAGCAAGCACGGAGGACGAGAACCGCTTTTGCCCTGCGTAGCGTTCCGGGCAGCGGCTAGAACCAGGCAGAGAATTCCCGGCTAGCAGCTTCCCTGTGGCGGGGAAGTGCAAACGTACAAGTTTTCGGCCGAAAACGCATTTTCCGGCGAAATCGCACACCACGGCTCTTTCTGAGAAAAAGCAAGCACGGAGGACGAGAACCGCTTTTGCCCTGCGTAGCGTTCCGGGCAGCGGGTAGAACCAGGCAGAGAATTCCCGGCTAGCAGCTTCCCTGTGGCGGGGAAGTGCAAACGTACACGTTTTCGGCCGAAAACGCGTTTTCCGGCGAAATCGCACACCACGGCTCTTTCTGAGAAAAAGCAAGCACGGAGGACGAGAACCGCTTTTGCCCTGCGTAGCGTTCCGGGCAGCGGGTAGAACCAGGCAGAGAATTCCCGGCTAGCAGCTTCCCTGTGGCGGGGAAGTGCAAACGTACTCGTTTTCGGCCGAAAACGCGTTTTCTGGCGAAATCGCACACCACGTCTCTTTCTGAGAAAAAGCAAGCACGGAGGATGAGAACCGCTTTTGCCCTGCGTAGCGTTCCGGGCAGCGGGTAGAACCAGGCAGAGAATTCCCGGCTAGCAGCTTCCCTGTGGCGGGGAAGTGCAAACGTACACGTTTTCGGCCGAAAACGCGTTTTCCGGCGAAAACGCACACCACGGCTCTTTCTGAGAAAAAGCAAGCACGGAGGACGAGAACCGCTTTTGCCCTGCGTAGCGTTCCGGGCAGCGGGTAGAACCAGGCAGAGAATTCCCGGCTAGCAGCTTCCCTGTGGCGGGGAAGTGCAAACGTACACGTTTTCGGCCGAAAACGCGTTTTCCGGCGAAAACGCACACCACGGCTCTTTCTGAGAAAAAGCAAGCACGGAGGACGAGAACCGCTTTTGCCCTGCGTAGCGTTCCGGGCAGCGGGTAGAACCAGGCAGAGAATTCCCGGCTAGCAGCTTCCCTGTGGCGGGGAAGTGCAAACGTACACGTTTTCGGCCGAAAACGCGTTTTCCGGCGAAATCGCACACCACGGCTCTTTCTGAGAAAAAGCAAGCACGGAGGACGAGGACCGCTTTTGCCCTGCGTAGCGTTCCGGGCAGCGGGTAGAACCAGGCAGAGAATTCCCGGCTAGCAGCTTCCCTGTGGCGGGGAAGTGCAAACGTACACGTTTTCGGCCGAAAACGCGTTTTCCGGCGAAATCGCACACCACGGCTCTTTCTGAGAAAAAGCAAGCACGGAGGACGAGAACCGCTTTTGCCCTGCGTAGCGTTCCGGGCAGCGGGTAGAACCAGGCACACGTTTTCGGCCGAAAACGCGTTTTCCGGCGAAATCGCACACCACGGCTCTTTCTGAGAAAAAGCAAGCACGGAGGACGAGAACCGCTTTTGCCCTGCGTAGCGTTCCGGGCAGCGGGTAGAACCAGGCAGAGAATTCCCGGCTAGCAGCTTCCCTGTGGCGGGGAAGTGCAAACGTACACGTTTTCGGCCGAAAACGCGTTTTCCGGCGAAATCGCACACCACGTCTCTTTCTGAGAAAAAGCAAGCACGGAGGACGAGAACCGCTTTTGCCCTGCGTAGCGTTCCGGGCAGCGGGTAGAACCAGGCAGAGAATTCCCGGCTAGCAGCTTCCCTGTGGCGGGGAAGTGCAAACGTACACGTTTTCGGCCGAAAACGCCTTTTCCGGCGAAAACGCACACCACGGCTCTTTCTGAGAAAAAGCAAGCACGGAGGACGAGAACCGCTTTTGCCCTGCGTAGCGTTCCGGGCAGCGGGTAGAACCAGGCAGAGAATTCCCGGCTAGCAGCTTCCCTGTGGCGGGGAAGTGCAAACGTACACGTTTTCGGCCGAAAACGCGTTTTCCGGCGAAATCGCACACCACGGCTCTTTCTGAGAAAAAGCAAGCACGGAGGACGAGAACCGCTTTTGCCCTGCGTAGCGTTCCGGGCAGCGGGTAGAACCAGGCAGAGAATTCCCGGCTAGCAGCTTCCCTGTGGCGGGGAAGTGCAAACGTACACGTTTTCGGCCGAAAACGCGTTTTCCGGCGAAAACGCACACCACGGCTCTTTATGAGAAAAAGCAAGCACGGAGGACGAGAACCGCTTTTGCCCTGCGTAGCGTTCCGGGCAGCGGGTAGAACCAGGCAGAGAATTCCCGGCTAGCAGCTTCCCTGTGGCGGGGAAGTGCAAACGTACACGTTTTCGGCCGAAAACGCGTTTTCCGGCGAAATCGCACACCACGGCTCTTTCTGAGAAAAAGCAAGCACGGAGGACGAGAACCGCTTTTCCCCTGCGTAGCGTTCCGGGCAGCGGGTAGAACCAGGCAGAGAATTCCCGGCTAGCAGCTTCCCTGTGGCGGGGAAGTGCAAACGTACACGTTTTCGGCCGAAAACGCGTTTTCCGGCGAAATCGCACACCACGGCTCTTTCTGAGAAAAAGCAAGCACGGAGGACGAGAACCGCTTTTGCCCTGCGTAGCGTTCCGGGCAGCGGGTAGAACCAGGCAGAGAATTCCCGGCTAGCAGCTTCCCTGTGGCGGGGAAGTGCAAACGTACACGTTTTCGGCCGAAAACGCGTTTTCCGGCGAAATCGCACCCCACGGCTCTTTCTGAGAAAAAGCAAGCACGGAGGACGAGAACCGCTTTTGCCCTGCGTAGCGTTCCGGGCAGCGGGTAGAACCAGGCAGAGAATTCCCGGCTAGCAGCTTCCCTGTGGCGGGGAAGTGCAAACGTACACGTTTTCGGCCGAAAACGCGTTTTCCGGCGAAATCGCACACCACGGCTCTTTCTGAGAAAAAGCAAGCACGGAGGACGAGAACCGCTTTTGCCCTGCGTAGCGTTCCGGGCAGCGGGTAGAACCAGGCAGAGAATTCCCGGCTAGCATCTTCCCTGTGGCGGGGAAGTGCAAACGTACACGTTTTCGGCCGAAAACGCGTTTTCCGGCGAAATCGCACACCACGGCTCTGAGAAAAAGCAAGCACGGAGGACGAGAACCGCTTTTGCCCTGCGTAGCGTTCCGGGCAGCGGGTAGAACCAGGCAGAGAATTCCCGGCTAGCAGCTTCCCTGTGGCGGGGAAGTGCAAACGTACACGTTTTCGGCCGAAAACGCGTTTTCCGGCGAAATCGCACACCACGGCTCTTTCTGAGAAAAAGCAAGCACGGAGGACGAGAACCGCTTTTGCCCTGCGTAGCGTTCCGGGCAGCGGGTAGAACCAGGCAGAGAATTCCCGGCTAGCAGCTTCCCTGTGGCGGGGAAGTGCAAACGTACACGTTTTCGGCCGAAAACGCGTTTTCCGGCGAAATCGCACACCACGGCTCTTTCTGAGAAAAAGCAAGCACGGAGGACGAGAACCGCTTTTGCCCTGCGTAGCGTTCCGGGCAGCGGGTAGAACCAGGCAGAGAATTCCCGGCTAGCAGCTTCCCTGTGGCGGGGAAGTGCAAACGTACACGTTTTCGGCCGAAAACTCGTTTTCGGGCGAAATCGCATACCACGGCTCTTTCTGAGAAAAAGCAAGCACGGAGGACGAGAACCGCTTTTGCCCTGCGTAGCGTTCCGGGCAGCGGGTAGAACCAGGCAGAGAATTCCCGGCTAGCAGCTTCCCTGTGGCGGGGAAGTGCAAACGTACACGTTTTCGGCCGAAAACGCGTTTTCCGGCGAAAACGCACACCACGGCTCTTTCTGAGAAAAAGCAAGCACGGAGGACGAGAACCGCTTTTGCCCTGCGTAGCGTTCCGGGCAGCGGGTAGAACCAGGCAGAGAATTCCCGGCTAGCAGCTTCCCTGTGGCGGGGAAGTGCAAACGTACACGTTTTCGGCCGAAAACGCGTTTTCCGGCGAAATCGCACACCACGGCTCTTTCTGAGAAAAAGCAAGCACGGAGGACGAGAACCGCTTTTGCCCTGCGTAGCGTTCCGGGCAGCGGGTAGAACCAGGCAGAGAATTCTCGGCTAGCAGCTTCCCTGTGGCGGGGAAGTGCAAACGTACAGTTTTCGGCCGAAAACGCGTTTTCCGGCGAAATCGCACACCACGGCTCTTTATGAGAAAAAGCAAGCACGGAGGACGAGAACCGCTTTTGCCCTGCGTAGCGTTCCGGGCAGCGGGTAGAACCAGGCAGAGAATTCCCGGCTAGCAGCTTCCCTGTGGCGGGGAAGTGCAAACGTACACGTTTTCGGCCGAAAACGCGTTTTCCGGCGAAATCGCACACCACGGCTCTGAGAAAAAGCAAGCACGGAGGACGAGAACCGCTTTTGCCCTGCGTAGCGTTCCGGGCAGCGGGTAGAACCAGGCAGAGAATTCCCGGCTAGCAGCTTCCCTGTGGCGGGGAAGTGCAAACGTACACGTTTTCGGCCGAAAACGCGTTTTCCGGCGAAATCGCACACCACGGCTCTTTCTGAGAAAAAGCAAGCACGGAGGACGAGAACCGCTTTTGCCCTGCGTAGCGTTCCGGGCAGCGGGTAGAACCAGGCAGAGAATTCCCGGCTAGCAGCTTCCCTGTGGCGGGGAAGTGCAAACGTACACGTTTTCGGCCGAAAACGCGTTTTCCGGCGAAATCGCACACCACGGCTCTTTCTGAGAAAAAGCAAGCACGGAGGACGAGAACCGCTTTTGCCCTGCGTAGCGTTCCGGGCAGCGGGTAGAACCAGGCAGAGAATTCCCGGCTAGCAGCTTCCCTGTGGCGGGGAAGTGCAAACGTACACGTTTTCGGCCGAAAACTCGTTTTCGGGCGAAATCGCATACCACGGCTCTTTCTGAGAAAAAGCAAGCACGGAGGACGAGAACCGCTTTTGCCCTGCGTAGCGTTCCGGGCAGCGGGTAGAACCAGGCAGAGAATTCCCGGCTAGCAGCTTCCCTGTGGCGGGGAAGTGCAAACGTACATGTTTTCGGCCGAAAACGCGTTTTCCGGCGAAATCGCACACCACGGCTCTTTCTGAGAAAAAGCAAGCACGGAGGACGAGAACCGCTTTTGCCCTGCGTAGCGTTCCGGGCAGCGGGTAGAACCAGGCAGAGAATTCCCGGCTAGCAGCTTCCCTGTGGCGGGGAAGTGCAAACGTACACGTTTTCGGCCGAAAACGCGTTTTCCGGCGAAAACGCACACCACGGCTCTTTCTGAGAAAAAGCAAGCACGGAGGACGAGAACCGCTTTTGCCCTGCGTAGCGTTCCGGGCAGCGGGTAGAACCAGGCAGAGAATTCCCGGCTAGCAGCTTCCCTGTGGCGGGGAAGTGCAAACGTACACGTTTTCGGCCGAAAACGCGTTTTCCGGCGAAATCGCACACCACGGCTCTTTCTGAGAAAAAGCAAGCACGGAGGACGAGAACCGCTTTTGCCCTGCGTAGCGTTCCGGGCAGCGGGTAGAACCAGGCAGAGAATTCTCGGCTAGCAGCTTCCCTGTGGCGGGGAAGTGCAAACGTACAGTTTTCGGCCGAAAACGCGTTTTCCGGCGAAATCGCACACCACGGCTCTTTATGAGAAAAAGCAAGCACGGAGGACGAGAACCGCTTTTGCCCTGCGTAGCGTTCCGGGCAGCGGGTAGAACCAGGCAGAGAATTCCCGGCTAGCAGCTTCCCTGTGGCGGGGAAGTGCAAACGTACACGTTTTCGGCCGAAAACGCGTTTTCCGGCGAAAACGCACACCACGGCTCTTTCTGAGAAAAAGCAAGCACGGAGGACGAGAACCGCTTTTGCCCTGCGTAGCGTTCCGGGCAGCGGGTAGAACCAGGCAGAGAATTCCCGGCTAGCAGCTTCCCTGTGGCGGGGAAGTGCAAACGTACACGTTTTCGGCCGAAAACGCGTTTTCCGGCGAAAACGCACCCCACGGCTCTTTCTGAGAAAAAGCAAGCACGGAGGACGAGAACCGCTTTTGCCCTGCGTAGCGTTCCGGGCAGCGGGTAGAACCAGGCAGAGAATTCCCGGCTAGCAGCTTCCCTGTGGCGGGGAAGTGCAAACGTACACGTTTTCGGCCGAAAACGCGTTTTCCGGCGAAAACGCACCCCACGGCTCTTTCTGAGAAAAAGCAAGCACGGAGGACGAGAACCGCTTTTGCCCTGCGTAGCGTTCCGGGCAGCGGGTAGAACCAGGCAGAGAATTCCCGGCTAGCAGCTTCCCTGTGGCGGGGAAGTGCAAACGTACACGTTTTCGGCCGAAAACGCGTTTTCCGGCGAAAACGCACCCCACGGCTCTTTCTGAGAAAAAGCAAGCACGGAGGACGAGAACCGCTTTTGCCCTGCGTAGCGTTCCGGGCAGCGGGTAGAACCAGGCAGAGAATTCCCGGCTAGCAGCTTGGCATACTCGGGGAAGTGCAAACGTACACGTTTTCGGCCGAAAACGCGTTTTCCGGCGAAAACGCACACCACGGCTCTTTCTGAGAAAAAGCAAGCACGGAGGACGAGAACCGCTTTTGCCCTGCGTAGCGTTCCGGGCAGCGGGTAGAACCAGGCAGAGAATTCCCGGCTAGCAGCTTCCCTGTGGCGGGGAAGTGCAAACGTACACGTTTTCGGCCGAAAACGCGTTTTCCGGCGAAAACGCACACCACGGCTCTTTCTGAGAAAAAGCAAGCACGGAGGACGAGAACCGCTTTTGCCCTGCGTAGCGTTCCGGGCAGCGGGTAGAACCAGGCAGAGAATTCCCGGCTAGCAGCTTCCCTGTGGCGGGGAAGTGCAAACGTACACGTTTTCGGCCGAAAACGCGTTTTCCGGCGAAAACGCACACCACGGCTCTTTCTGAGAAAAAGCAAGCACGGAGGACGAGAACCGCTTTTGCCCTGCGTAGCGTTCCGGGCAGCGGGTAGAACCAGGCAGAGAATTCCCGGCTAGCAGCTTCCCTGTGGCGGGGAAGTGCAAACGTACACGTTTTCGGCCGAAAACGCGTTTTCCGGCGAAAACGCACACCACGGCTCTTTCTGAGAAAAAGCAAGCACGGAGGACGAGAACCGCTTTTGCCCTGCGTAGCGTTCCGGGCAGCGGGTAGAACCAGGCAGAGAATTCCCGGCTAGCAGCTTCCCTGTGGCGGGGAAGTGCAAACGTACACGTTTTCGGCCGAAAACGCGTTTTCCGGCGAAAACGCACACCACGGCTCTTTCTGAGAAAAAGCAAGCACGGAGGACGAGAACCGCTTTTGCCCTGCGTAGCGTTCCGGGCAGCGGGTAGAACCAGGCAGAGAATTCCCGGCTAGCAGCTTCCCTGTGGCGGGGAAGTGCAAACGTACACGTTTTCGGCCGAAAACGCGTTTTCCGGCGAAAACGCACACCACGGCTCTTTCTGAGAAAAAGCAAGCACGGAGGACGAGAACCGCTTTTGCCCTGCGTAGCGTTCCGGGCAGCGGGTAGAACCAGGCAGAGAATTCCCGGCTAGCAGCTTCCCTGTGGCGGGGAAGTGCAAACGTACACGTTTTCGGCCGAAAACGCGTTTTCCGGCGAAAACGCACACCACGGCTCTTTCTGAGAAAAAGCAAGCACGGAGGACGAGAACCGCTTTTGCCCTGCGTAGCGTTCCGGGCAGCGGGTAGAACCAGGCAGAGAATTCCCGGCTAGCAGCTTCCCTGTGGCGGGGAAGTGCAAACGTACACGTTTTCGGCCGAAAACGCGTTTTCCGGCGAAAACGCACACCACGGCTCTTTCTGAGAAAAAGCAAGCACGGAGGACGAGAACCGCTTTTGCCCTGCGTAGCGTTCCGGGCAGCGGGTAGAACCAGGCAGAGAATTCCCGGCTAGCAGCTTCCCTGTGGCGGGGAAGTGCAAACGTACACGTTTTCGGCCGAAAACGCGTTTTCCGGCGAAAACGCACACCACGGCTCTTTCTGAGAAAAAGCAAGCACGGAGGACGAGAACCGCTTTTGCCCTGCGTAGCGTTCCGGGCAGCGGGTAGAACCAGGCAGAGAATTCCCGGCTAGCAGCTTCCCTGTGGCGGGGAAGTGCAAACGTACACGTTTTCGGCCGAAAACGCGTTTTCCGGCGAAAACGCACACCACGGCTCTTTCTGAGAAAAAGCAAGCACGGAGGACGAGAACCGCTTTTGCCCTGCGTAGCGTTCCGGGCAGCGGGTAGAACCAGGCAGAGAATTCCCGGCTAGCAGCTTCCCTGTGGCGGGGAAGTGCAAACGTACACGTTTTCGGCCGAAAACGCGTTTTCCGGCGAAAACGCACACCACGGCTCTTTCTGAGAAAAAGCAAGCACGGAGGACGAGAACCGCTTTTGCCCTGCGTAGCGTTCCGGGCAGCGGGTAGAACCAGGCAGAGAATTCCCGGCTAGCAGCTTCCCTGTGGCGGGGAAGTGCAAACGTACACGTTTTCGGCCGAAAACGCGTTTTCCGGCGAAAACGCACACCACGGCTCTTTCTGAGAAAAAGCAAGCACGGAGGACGAGAACCGCTTTTGCCCTGCGTAGCGTTCCGGGCAGCGGGTAGAACCAGGCAGAGAATTCCCGGCTAGCAGCTTCCCTGTGGCGGGGAAGTGCAAACGTACACGTTTTCGGCCGAAAACGCGTTTTCCGGCGAAAACGCACACCACGGCTCTTTCTGAGAAAAAGCAAGCACGGAGGACGAGAACCGCTTTTGCCCTGCGTAGCGTTCCGGGCAGCGGGTAGAACCAGGCAGAGAATTCCCGGCTAGCAGCTTCCCTGTGGCGGGGAAGTGCAAACGTACACGTTTTCGGCCGAAAACGCGTTTTCCGGCGAAAACGCACACCACGGCTCTTTCTGAGAAAAAGCAAGCACGGAGGACGAGAACCGCTTTTGCCCTGCGTAGCGTTCCGGGCAGCGGGTAGAACCAGGCAGAGAATTCCCGGCTAGCAGCTTCCCTGTGGCGGGGAAGTGCAAACGTACACGTTTTCGGCCGAAAACGCGTTTTCCGGCGAAAACGCACACCACGGCTCTTTCTGAGAAAAAGCAAGCACGGAGGACGAGAACCGCTTTTGCCCTGCGTAGCGTTCCGGGCAGCGGGTAGAACCAGGCAGAGAATTCCCGGCTAGCAGCTTCCCTGTGGCGGGGAAGTGCAAACGTACACGTTTTCGGCCGAAAACGCGTTTTCCGGCGAAAACGCACACCACGGCTCTTTCTGAGAAAAAGCAAGCACGGAGGACGAGAACCGCTTTTGCCCTGCGTAGCGTTCCGGGCAGCGGGTAGAACCAGGCAGAGAATTCCCGGCTAGCAGCTTCCCTGTGGCGGGGAAGTGCAAACGTACACGTTTTCGGCCGAAAACGCGTTTTCCGGCGAAAACGCACACCACGGCTCTTTCTGAGAAAAAGCAAGCACGGAGGACGAGAACCGCTTTTGCCCTGCGTAGCGTTCCGGGCAGCGGGTAGAACCAGGCAGAGAATTCCCGGCTAGCAGCTTCCCTGTGGCGGGGAAGTGCAAACGTACACGTTTTCGGCCGAAAACGCGTTTTCCGGCGAAAACGCACACCACGGCTCTTTCTGAGAAAAAGCAAGCACGGAGGACGAGAACCGCTTTTGCCCTGCGTAGCGTTCCGGGCAGCGGGTAGAACCAGGCAGAGAATTCCCGGCTAGCAGCTTCCCTGTGGCGGGGAAGTGCAAACGTACACGTTTTCGGCCGAAAACGCGTTTTCCGGCGAAAACGCACACCACGGCTCTTTCTGAGAAAAAGCAAGCACGGAGGACGAGAACCGCTTTTGCCCTGCGTAGCGTTCCGGGCAGCGGGTAGAACCAGGCAGAGAATTCCCGGCTAGCAGCTTCCCTGTGGCGGGGAAGTGCAAACGTACACGTTTTCGGCCGAAAACGCGTTTTCCGGCGAAAACGCACACCACGGCTCTTTCTGAGAAAAAGCAAGCACGGAGGACGAGAACCGCTTTTGCCCTGCGTAGCGTTCCGGGCAGCGGGTAGAACCAGGCAGAGAATTCCCGGCTAGCAGCTTCCCTGTGGCGGGGAAGTGCAAACGTACACGTTTTCGGCCGAAAACGCGTTTTCCGGCGAAAACGCACACCACGGCTCTTTCTGAGAAAAAGCAAGCACGGAGGACGAGAACCGCTTTTGCCCTGCGTAGCGTTCCGGGCAGCGGGTAGAACCAGGCAGAGAATTCCCGGCTAGCAGCTTCCCTGTGGCGGGGAAGTGCAAACGTACACGTTTTCGGCCGAAAACGCGTTTTCCGGCGAAAACGCACACCACGGCTCTTTCTGAGAAAAAGCAAGCACGGAGGACGAGAACCGCTTTTGCCCTGCGTAGCGTTCCGGGCAGCGGGTAGAACCAGGCAGAGAATTCCCGGCTAGCAGCTTCCCTGTGGCGGGGAAGTGCAAACGTACACGTTTTCGGCCGAAAACGCGTTTTCCGGCGAAAACGCACACCACGGCTCTTTCTGAGAAAAAGCAAGCACGGAGGACGAGAACCGCTTTTGCCCTGCGTAGCGTTCCGGGCAGCGGGTAGAACCAGGCAGAGAATTCCCGGCTAGCAGCTTCCCTGTGGCGGGGAAGTGCAAACGTACACGTTTTCGGCCGAAAACGCGTTTTCCGGCGAAAACGCACACCACGGCTCTTTCTGAGAAAAAGCAAGCACGGAGGACGAGAACCGCTTTTGCCCTGCGTAGCGTTCCGGGCAGCGGGTAGAACCAGGCAGAGAATTCCCGGCTAGCAGCTTCCCTGTGGCGGGGAAGTGCAAACGTACACGTTTTCGGCCGAAAACGCGTTTTCCGGCGAAAACGCACACCACGGCTCTTTCTGAGAAAAAGCAAGCACGGAGGACGAGAACCGCTTTTGCCCTGCGTAGCGTTCCGGGCAGCGGGTAGAACCAGGCAGAGAATTCCCGGCTAGCAGCTTCCCTGTGGCGGGGAAGTGCAAACGTACACGTTTTCGGCCGAAAACGCGTTTTCCGGCGAAAACGCACACCACGGCTCTTTCTGAGAAAAAGCAAGCACGGAGGACGAGAACCGCTTTTGCCCTGCGTAGCGTTCCGGGCAGCGGGTAGAACCAGGCAGAGAATTCCCGGCTAGCAGCTTCCCTGTGGCGGGGAAGTGCAAACGTACACGTTTTCGGCCGAAAACGCGTTTTCCGGCGAAAACGCACACCACGGCTCTTTCTGAGAAAAAGCAAGCACGGAGGACGAGAACCGCTTTTGCCCTGCGTAGCGTTCCGGGCAGCGGGTAGAACCAGGCAGAGAATTCCCGGCTAGCAGCTTCCCTGTGGCGGGGAAGTGCAAACGTACACGTTTTCGGCCGAAAACGCGTTTTCCGGCGAAAACGCACACCACGGCTCTTTCTGAGAAAAAGCAAGCACGGAGGACGAGAACCGCTTTTGCCCTGCGTAGCGTTCCGGGCAGCGGGTAGAACCAGGCAGAGAATTCCCGGCTAGCAGCTTCCCTGTGGCGGGGAAGTGCAAACGTACACGTTTTCGGCCGAAAACGCGTTTTCCGGCGAAAACGCACACCACGGCTCTTTCTGAGAAAAAGCAAGCACGGAGGACGAGAACCGCTTTTGCCCTGCGTAGCGTTCCGGGCAGCGGGTAGAACCAGGCAGAGAATTCCCGGCTAGCAGCTTCCCTGTGGCGGGGAAGTGCAAACGTACACGTTTTCGGCCGAAAACGCGTTTTCCGGCGAAAACGCACACCACGGCTCTTTCTGAGAAAAAGCAAGCACGGAGGACGAGAACCGCTTTTGCCCTGCGTAGCGTTCCGGGCAGCGGGTAGAACCAGGCAGAGAATTCCCGGCTAGCAGCTTCCCTGTGGCGGGGAAGTGCAAACGTACACGTTTTCGGCCGAAAACGCGTTTTCCGGCGAAAACGCACACCACGGCTCTTTCTGAGAAAAAGCAAGCACGGAGGACGAGAACCGCTTTTGCCCTGCGTAGCGTTCCGGGCAGCGGGTAGAACCAGGCAGAGAATTCCCGGCTAGCAGCTTCCCTGTGGCGGGGAAGTGCAAACGTACACGTTTTCGGCCGAAAACGCGTTTTCCGGCGAAAACGCACACCACGGCTCTTTCTGAGAAAAAGCAAGCACGGAGGACGAGAACCGCTTTTGCCCTGCGTAGCGTTCCGGGCAGCGGGTAGAACCAGGCAGAGAATTCCCGGCTAGCAGCTTCCCTGTGGCGGGGAAGTGCAAACGTACACGTTTTCGGCCGAAAACGCGTTTTCCGGCGAAAACGCACACCACGGCTCTTTCTGAGAAAAAGCAAGCACGGAGGACGAGAACCGCTTTTGCCCTGCGTAGCGTTCCGGGCAGCGGGTAGAACCAGGCAGAGAATTCCCGGCTAGCAGCTTCCCTGTGGCGGGGAAGTGCAAACGTACACGTTTTCGGCCGAAAACGCGTTTTCCGGCGAAAACGCACACCACGGCTCTTTCTGAGAAAAAGCAAGCACGGAGGACGAGAACCGCTTTTGCCCTGCGTAGCGTTCCGGGCAGCGGGTAGAACCAGGCAGAGAATTCCCGGCTAGCAGCTTCCCTGTGGCGGGGAAGTGCAAACGTACACGTTTTCGGCCGAAAACGCGTTTTCCGGCGAAAACGCACACCACGGCTCTTTCTGAGAAAAAGCAAGCACGGAGGACGAGAACCGCTTTTGCCCTGCGTAGCGTTCCGGGCAGCGGGTAGAACCAGGCAGAGAATTCCCGGCTAGCAGCTTCCCTGTGGCGGGGAAGTGCAAACGTACACGTTTTCGGCCGAAAACGCGTTTTCCGGCGAAAACGCACACCACGGCTCTTTCTGAGAAAAAGCAAGCACGGAGGACGAGAACCGCTTTTGCCCTGCGTAGCGTTCCGGGCAGCGGGTAGAACCAGGCAGAGAATTCCCGGCTAGCAGCTTCCCTGTGGCGGGGAAGTGCAAACGTACACGTTTTCGGCCGAAAACGCGTTTTCCGGCGAAAACGCACACCACGGCTATTTCTGAGAAAAAGCAAGCACGGAGGACGAGAACCGCTTTTGCCCTGCGTAGCGTTCCGGGCAGCGGGTAGAACCAGGCAGAGAATTCCCGGCTAGCAGCTTCCCTGTGGCGGGGAAGTGCAAACGTACACGTTTTCGGCCGAAAACGCGTTTTCCGGCGAAAACGCACACCACGGCTCTTTCTGAGAAAAAGCAAGCACGGAGGACGAGAACCGCTTTTGCCCTGCGTAGCGTTCCGGGCAGCGGGTAGAACCAGGCAGAGAATTCCCGGCTAGCAGCTTCCCTGTGGCGGGGAAGTGCAAACGTACACGTTTTCGGCCGAAAACGCGTTTTCCGGCGAAAACGCACACCACGGCTCTTTCTGAGAAAAAGCAAGCACGGAGGACGAGAACCGCTTTTGCCCTGCGTAGCGTTCCGGGCAGCGGGTAGAACCAGGCAGAGAATTCCCGGCTAGCAGCTTCCCTGTGGCGGGGAAGTGCAAACGTACACGTTTTCGGCCGAAAACGCGTTTTCCGGCGAAAACGCACACCACGGCTCTTTCTGAGAAAAAGCAAGCACGGAGGACGAGAACCGCTTTTGCCCTGCGTAGCGTTCCGGGCAGCGGGTAGAACCAGGCAGAGAATTCCCGGCTAGCAGCTTCCCTGTGGCGGGGAAGTGCAAACGTACACGTTTTCGGCCGAAAACGCGTTTTCCGGCGAAAACGCACACCACGGCTCTTTCTGAGAAAAAGCAAGCACGGAGGACGAGAACCGCTTTTGCCCTGCGTAGCGTTCCGGGCAGCGGGTAGAACCAGGCAGAGAATTCCCGGCTAGCAGCTTCCCTGTGGCGGGGAAGTGCAAACGTACACGTTTTCGGCCGAAAACGCGTTTTCCGGCGAAAACGCACACCACGGCTCTTTCTGAGAAAAAGCAAGCACGGAGGACGAGAACCGCTTTTGCCCTGCGTAGCGTTCCGGGCAGCGGGTAGAACCAGGCAGAGAATTCCCGGCTAGCAGCTTCCCTGTGGCGGGGAAGTGCAAACGTACACGTTTTCGGCCGAAAACGCGTTTTCCGGCGAAAACGCACACCACGGCTCTTTCTGAGAAAAAGCAAGCACGGAGGACGAGAACCGCTTTTGCCCTGCGTAGCGTTCCGGGCAGCGGGTAGAACCAGGCAGAGAATTCCCGGCTAGCAGCTTCCCTGTGGCGGGGAAGTGCAAACGTACACGTTTTCGGCCGAAAACGCGTTTTCCGGCGAAAACGCACACCACGGCTCTTTCTGAGAAAAAGCAAGCACGGAGGACGAGAACCGCTTTTGCCCTGCGTAGCGTTCCGGGCAGCGGGTAGAACCAGGCAGAGAATTCCCGGCTAGCAGCTTCCCTGTGGCGGGGAAGTGCAAACGTACACGTTTTCGGCCGAAAACGCGTTTTCCGGCGAAAACGCACACCACGGCTCTTTCTGAGAAAAAGCAAGCACGGAGGACGAGAACCGCTTTTGCCCTGCGTAGCGTTCCGGGCAGCGGGTAGAACCAGGCAGAGAATTCCCGGCTAGCAGCTTCCCTGTGGCGGGGAAGTGCAAACGTACACGTTTTCGGCCGAAAACGCGTTTTCCGGCGAAAACGCACACCACGGCTCTTTCTGAGAAAAAGCAAGCACGGAGGACGAGAACCGCTTTTGCCCTGCGTAGCGTTCCGGGCAGCGGGTAGAACCAGGCAGAGAATTCCCGGCTAGCAGCTTCCCTGTGGCGGGGAAGTGCAAACGTACACGTTTTCGGCCGAAAACGCGTTTTCCGGCGAAAACGCACACCACGGCTCTTTCTGAGAAAAAGCAAGCACGGAGGACGAGAACCGCTTTTGCCCTGCGTAGCGTTCCGGGCAGCGGGTAGAACCAGGCAGAGAATTCCCGGCTAGCAGCTTCCCTGTGGCGGGGAAGTGCAAACGTACACGTTTTCGGCCGAAAACGCGTTTTCCGGCGAAAACGCACACCACGGCTCTTTCTGAGAAAAAGCAAGCACGGAGGACGAGAACCGCTTTTGCCCTGCGTAGCGTTCCGGGCAGCGGGTAGAACCAGGCAGAGAATTCCCGGCTAGCAGCTTCCCTGTGGCGGGGAAGTGCAAACGTACACGTTTTCGGCCGAAAACGCGTTTTCCGGCGAAAACGCACACCACGGCTCTTTCTGAGAAAAAGCAAGCACGGAGGACGAGAACCGCTTTTGCCCTGCGTAGCGTTCCGGGCAGCGGGTAGAACCAGGCAGAGAATTCCCGGCTAGCAGCTTCCCTGTGGCGGGGAAGTGCAAACGTACACGTTTTCGGCCGAAAACGCGTTTTCCGGCGAAAACGCACACCACGGCTCTTTCTGAGAAAAAGCAAGCACGGAGGACGAGAACCGCTTTTGCCCTGCGTAGCGTTCCGGGCAGCGGGTAGAACCAGGCAGAGAATTCCCGGCTAGCAGCTTCCCTGTGGCGGGGAAGTGCAAACGTACACGTTTTCGGCCGAAAACGCGTTTTCCGGCGAAAACGCACACCACGGCTCTTTCTGAGAAAAAGCAAGCACGGAGGACGAGAACCGCTTTTGCCCTGCGTAGCGTTCCGGGCAGCGGGTAGAACCAGGCAGAGAATTCCCGGCTAGCAGCTTCCCTGTGGCGGGGAAGTGCAAACGTACACGTTTTCGGCCGAAAACGCGTTTTCCGGCGAAAACGCACACCACGGCTCTTTCTGAGAAAAAGCAAGCACGGAGGACGAGAACCGCTTTTGCCCTGCGTAGCGTTCCGGGCAGCGGGTAGAACCAGGCAGAGAATTCCCGGCTAGCAGCTTCCCTGTGGCGGGGAAGTGCAAACGTACACGTTTTCGGCCGAAAACGCGTTTTCCGGCGAAAACGCACACCACGGCTCTTTCTGAGAAAAAGCAAGCACGGAGGACGAGAACCGCTTTTGCCCTGCGTAGCGTTCCGGGCAGCGGGTAGAACCAGGCAGAGAATTCCCGGCTAGCAGCTTCCCTGTGGCGGGGAAGTGCAAACGTACACGTTTTCGGCCGAAAACGCGTTTTCCGGCGAAAACGCACACCACGGCTCTTTCTGAGAAAAAGCAAGCACGGAGGACGAGAACCGCTTTTGCCCTGCGTAGCGTTCCGGGCAGCGGGTAGAACCAGGCAGAGAATTCCCGGCTAGCAGCTTCCCTGTGGCGGGGAAGTGCAAACGTACACGTTTTCGGCCGAAAACGCGTTTTCCGGCGAAAACGCACACCACGGCTCTTTCTGAGAAAAAGCAAGCACGGAGGACGAGAACCGCTTTTGCCCTGCGTAGCGTTCCGGGCAGCGGGTAGAACCAGGCAGAGAATTCCCGGCTAGCAGCTTCCCTGTGGCGGGGAAGTGCAAACGTACACGTTTTCGGCCGAAAACGCGTTTTCCGGCGAAAACGCACACCACGGCTCTTTCTGAGAAAAAGCAAGCACGGAGGACGAGAACCGCTTTTGCCCTGCGTAGCGTTCCGGGCAGCGGGTAGAACCAGGCAGAGAATTCCCGGCTAGCAGCTTCCCTGTGGCGGGGAAGTGCAAACGTACACGTTTTCGGCCGAAAACGCGTTTTCCGGCGAAAACGCACACCACGGCTCTTTCTGAGAAAAAGCAAGCACGGAGGACGAGAACCGCTTTTGCCCTGCGTAGCGTTCCGGGCAGCGGGTAGAACCAGGCAGAGAATTCCCGGCTAGCAGCTTCCCTGTGGCGGGGAAGTGCAAACGTACACGTTTTCGGCCGAAAACGCGTTTTCCGGCGAAAACGCACACCACGGCTCTTTCTGAGAAAAAGCAAGCACGGAGGACGAGAACCGCTTTTGCCCTGCGTAGCGTTCCGGGCAGCGGGTAGAACCAGGCAGAGAATTCCCGGCTAGCAGCTTCCCTGTGGCGGGGAAGTGCAAACGTACACGTTTTCGGCCGAAAACGCGTTTTCCGGCGAAAACGCACACCACGGCTCTTTCTGAGAAAAAGCAAGCACGGAGGACGAGAACCGCTTTTGCCCTGCGTAGCGTTCCGGGCAGCGGGTAGAACCAGGCAGAGAATTCCCGGCTAGCAGCTTCCCTGTGGCGGGGAAGTGCAAACGTACACGTTTTCGGCCGAAAACGCGTTTTCCGGCGAAAACGCACACCACGGCTCTTTCTGAGAAAAAGCAAGCACGGAGGACGAGAACCGCTTTTGCCCTGCGTAGCGTTCCGGGCAGCGGGTAGAACCAGGCAGAGAATTCCCGGCTAGCAGCTTCCCTGTGGCGGGGAAGTGCAAACGTACACGTTTTCGGCCGAAAACGCGTTTTCCGGCGAAAACGCACACCACGGCTCTTTCTGAGAAAAAGCAAGCACGGAGGACGAGAACCGCTTTTGCCCTGCGTAGCGTTCCGGGCAGCGGGTAGAACCAGGCAGAGAATTCCCGGCTAGCAGCTTCCCTGTGGCGGGGAAGTGCAAACGTACACGTTTTCGGCCGAAAACGCGTTTTCCGGCGAAAACGCACACCACGGCTCTTTCTGAGAAAAAGCAAGCACGGAGGACGAGAACCGCTTTTGCCCTGCGTAGCGTTCCGGGCAGCGGGTAGAACCAGGCAGAGAATTCCCGGCTAGCAGCTTCCCTGTGGCGGGGAAGTGCAAACGTACACGTTTTCGGCCGAAAACGCGTTTTCCGGCGAAAACGCACACCACGGCTCTTTCTGAGAAAAAGCAAGCACGGAGGACGAGAACCGCTTTTGCCCTGCGTAGCGTTCCGGGCAGCGGGTAGAACCAGGCAGAGAATTCCCGGCTAGCAGCTTCCCTGTGGCGGGGAAGTGCAAACGTACACGTTTTCGGCCGAAAACGCGTTTTCCGGCGAAAACGCACACCACGGCTCTTTCTGAGAAAAAGCAAGCACGGAGGACGAGAACCGCTTTTGCCCTGCGTAGCGTTCCGGGCAGCGGGTAGAACCAGGCAGAGAATTCCCGGCTAGCAGCTTCCCTGTGGCGGGGAAGTGCAAACGTACACGTTTTCGGCCGAAAACGCGTTTTCCGGCGAAAACGCACACCACGGCTCTTTCTGAGAAAAAGCAAGCACGGAGGACGAGAACCGCTTTTGCCCTGCGTAGCGTTCCGGGCAGCGGGTAGAACCAGGCAGAGAATTCCCGGCTAGCAGCTTCCCTGTGGCGGGGAAGTGCAAACGTACACGTTTTCGGCCGAAAACGCGTTTTCCGGCGAAAACGCACACCACGGCTCTTTCTGAGAAAAAGCAAGCACGGAGGACGAGAACCGCTTTTGCCCTGCGTAGCGTTCCGGGCAGCGGGTAGAACCAGGCAGAGAATTCCCGGCTAGCAGCTTCCCTGTGGCGGGGAAGTGCAAACGTACACGTTTTCGGCCGAAAACGCATTTTCCGGCGAAATCGCACACCACGGCTCTTTCTGAGAAAAAGCAAGCACGGAGGACGAGAACCGCTTTTGCCCTGCGTAGCGTTCCGGGCAGCGGGTAGAACCAGGCAGAGAATTCCCGGCTAGCAGCTTCCCTGTGGCGGGGAAGTGCAAACGTACACGTTTTCGGCCGAAAACGCGTTTTCCGGCGAAAACGCACACCACGGCTCTTTCTGAGAAAAAGCAAGCACGGAGGACGAGAACCGCTTTTGCCCTGCGTAGCGTTCCGGGCAGCGGGTAGAACCAGGCAGAGAATTCCCGGCTAGCAGCTTCCCTGTGGCGGGGAAGTGCAAACGTACACGTTTTCGGCCGAAAACGCGTTTTCCGGCGAAAACGCACACCACGGCTCTTTCTGAGAAAAAGCAAGCACGGAGGACGAGAACCGCTTTTGCCCTGCGTAGCGTTCCGGGCAGCGGGTAGAACCAGGCAGAGAATTCCCGGCTAGCAGCTTCCCTGTGGCGGGGAAGTGCAAACGTACACGTTTTCGGCCGAAAACGCGTTTTCCGGCGAAAACGCACACCACGGCTCTTTCTGAGAAAAAGCAAGCACGGAGGACGAGAACCGCTTTTGCCCTGCGTAGCGTTCCGGGCAGCGGGTAGAACCAGGCAGAGAATTCCCGGCTAGCAGCTTCCCTGTGGCGGGGAAGTGCAAACGTACACGTTTTCGGCCGAAAACGCGTTTTCCGGCGAAAACGCACACCACGGCTCTTTCTGAGAAAAAGCAAGCACGGAGGACGAGAACCGCTTTTGCCCTGCGTAGCGTTCCGGGCAGCGGGTAGAACCAGGCAGAGAATTCCCGGCTAGCAGCTTCCCTGTGGCGGGGAAGTGCAAACGTACACGTTTTCGGCCGAAAACGCGTTTTCCGGCGAAAACGCACACCACGGCTCTTTCTGAGAAAAAGCAAGCACGGAGGACGAGAACCGCTTTTGCCCTGCGTAGCGTTCCGGGCAGCGGGTAGAACCAGGCAGAGAATTCCCGGCTAGCAGCTTCCCTGTGGCGGGGAAGTGCAAACGTACACGTTTTCGGCCGAAAACGCGTTTTCCGGCGAAAACGCACACCACGGCTCTTTCTGAGAAAAAGCAAGCACGGAGGACGAGAACCGCTTTTGCCCTGCGTAGCGTTCCGGGCAGCGGGTAGAACCAGGCAGAGAATTCCCGGCTAGCAGCTTCCCTGTGGCGGGGAAGTGCAAACGTACACGTTTTCGGCCGAAAACGCGTTTTCCGGCGAAAACGCACACCACGGCTCTTTCTGAGAAAAAGCAAGCACGGAGGACGAGAACCGCTTTTGCCCTGCGTAGCGTTCCGGGCAGCGGGTAGAACCAGGCAGAGAATTCCCGGCTAGCAGCTTCCCTGTGGCGGGGAAGTGCAAACGTACACGTTTTCGGCCGAAAACGCGTTTTCCGGCGAAAACGCACACCACGGCTCTTTCTGAGAAAAAGCAAGCACGGAGGACGAGAACCGCTTTTGCCCTGCGTAGCGTTCCGGGCAGCGGGTAGAACCAGGCAGAGAATTCCCGGCTAGCAGCTTCCCTGTGGCGGGGAAGTGCAAACGTACACGTTTTCGGCCGAAAACGCGTTTTCCGGCGAAAACGCACACCACGGCTCTTTCTGAGAAAAAGCAAGCACGGAGGACGAGAACCGCTTTTGCCCTGCGTAGCGTTCCGGGCAGCGGGTAGAACCAGGCAGAGAATTCCCGGCTAGCAGCTTCCCTGTGGCGGGGAAGTGCAAACGTACACGTTTTCGGCCGAAAACGCGTTTTCCGGCGAAAACGCACACCACGGCTCTTTCTGAGAAAAAGCAAGCACGGAGGACGAGAACCGCTTTTGCCCTGCGTAGCGTTCCGGGCAGCGGGTAGAACCAGGCAGAGAATTCCCGGCTAGCAGCTTCCCTGTGGCGGGGAAGTGCAAACGTACACGTTTTCGGCCGAAAACGCGTTTTCCGGCGAAAACGCACACCACGGCTCTTTCTGAGAAAAAGCAAGCACGGAGGACGAGAACCGCTTTTGCCCTGCGTAGCGTTCCGGGCAGCGGGTAGAACCAGGCAGAGAATTCCCGGCTAGCAGCTTCCCTGTGGCGGGGAAGTGCAAACGTACACGTTTTCGGCCGAAAACGCGTTTTCCGGCGAAAACGCACACCACGGCTCTTTCTGAGAAAAAGCAAGCACGGAGGACGAGAACCGCTTTTGCCCTGCGTAGCGTTCCGGGCAGCGGGTAGAACCAGGCAGAGAATTCCCGGCTAGCAGCTTCCCTGTGGCGGGGAAGTGCAAACGTACACGTTTTCGGCCGAAAACGCGTTTTCCGGCGAAAACGCACACCACGGCTCTTTCTGAGAAAAAGCAAGCACGGAGGACGAGAACCGCTTTTGCCCTGCGTAGCGTTCCGGGCAGCGGGTAGAACCAGGCAGAGAATTCCCGGCTAGCAGCTTCCCTGTGGCGGGGAAGTGCAAACGTACACGTTTTCGGCCGAAAACGCGTTTTCCGGCGAAAACGCACACCACGGCTCTTTCTGAGAAAAAGCAAGCACGGAGGACGAGAACCGCTTTTGCCCTGCGTAGCGTTCCGGGCAGCGGGTAGAACCAGGCAGAGAATTCCCGGCTAGCAGCTTCCCTGTGGCGGGGAAGTGCAAACGTACACGTTTTCGGCCGAAAACGCGTTTTCCGGCGAAAACGCACACCACGGCTCTTTCTGAGAAAAAGCAAGCACGGAGGACGAGAACCGCTTTTGCCCTGCGTAGCGTTCCGGGCAGCGGGTAGAACCAGGCAGAGAATTCCCGGCTAGCAGCTTCCCTGTGGCGGGGAAGTGCAAACGTACACGTTTTCGGCCGAAAACGCGTTTTCCGGCGAAAACGCACACCACGGCTCTTTCTGAGAAAAAGCAAGCACGGAGGACGAGAACCGCTTTTGCCCTGCGTAGCGTTCCGGGCAGCGGGTAGAACCAGGCAGAGAATTCCCGGCTAGCAGCTTCCCTGTGGCGGGGAAGTGCAAACGTACACGTTTTCGGCCGAAAACGCGTTTTCCGGCGAAAACGCACACCACGGCTCTTTCTGAGAAAAAGCAAGCACGGAGGACGAGAACCGCTTTTGCCCTGCGTAGCGTTCCGGGCAGCGGGTAGAACCAGGCAGAGAATTCCCGGCTAGCAGCTTCCCTGTGGCGGGGAAGTGCAAACGTACACGTTTTCGGCCGAAAACGCGTTTTCCGGCGAAAACGCACACCACGGCTCTTTCTGAGAAAAAGCAAGCACGGAGGACGAGAACCGCTTTTGCCCTGCGTAGCGTTCCGGGCAGCGGGTAGAACCAGGCAGAGAATTCCCGGCTAGCAGCTTCCCTGTGGCGGGGAAGTGCAAACGTACACGTTTTCGGCCGAAAACGCGTTTTCCGGCGAAAACGCACACCACGGCTCTTTCTGAGAAAAAGCAAGCACGGAGGACGAGAACCGCTTTTGCCCTGCGTAGCGTTCCGGGCAGCGGGTAGAACCAGGCAGAGAATTCCCGGCTAGCAGCTTCCCTGTGGCGGGGAAGTGCAAACGTACACGTTTTCGGCCGAAAACGCGTTTTCCGGCGAAAACGCACACCACGGCTCTTTCTGAGAAAAAGCAAGCACGGAGGACGAGAACCGCTTTTGCCCTGCGTAGCGTTCCGGGCAGCGGGTAGAACCAGGCAGAGAATTCCCGGCTAGCAGCTTCCCTGTGGCGGGGAAGTGCAAACGTACACGTTTTCGGCCGAAAACGCGTTTTCCGGCGAAAACGCACACCACGGCTCTTTCTGAGAAAAAGCAAGCACGGAGGACGAGAACCGCTTTTGCCCTGCGTAGCGTTCCGGGCAGCGGGTAGAACCAGGCAGAGAATTCCCGGCTAGCAGCTTCCCTGTGGCGGGGAAGTGCAAACGTACACGTTTTCGGCCGAAAACGCGTTTTCCGGCGAAAACGCACACCACGGCTCTTTCTGAGAAAAAGCAAGCACGGAGGACGAGAACCGCTTTTGCCCTGCGTAGCGTTCCGGGCAGCGGGTAGAACCAGGCAGAGAATTCCCGGCTAGCAGCTTCCCTGTGGCGGGGAAGTGCAAACGTACACGTTTTCGGCCGAAAACGCGTTTTCCGGCGAAAACGCACACCACGGCTCTTTCTGAGAAAAAGCAAGCACGGAGGACGAGAACCGCTTTTGCCCTGCGTAGCGTTCCGGGCAGCGGGTAGAACCAGGCAGAGAATTCCCGGCTAGCAGCTTCCCTGTGGCGGGGAAGTGCAAACGTACACGTTTTCGGCCGAAAACGCGTTTTCCGGCGAAAACGCACACCACGGCTCTTTCTGAGAAAAAGCAAGCACGGAGGACGAGAACCGCTTTTGCCCTGCGTAGCGTTCCGGGCAGCGGGTAGAACCAGGCAGAGAATTCCCGGCTAGCAGCTTCCCTGTGGCGGGGAAGTGCAAACGTACACGTTTTCGGCCGAAAACGCGTTTTCCGGCGAAAACGCACACCACGGCTCTTTCTGAGAAAAAGCAAGCACGGAGGACGAGAACCGCTTTTGCCCTGCGTAGCGTTCCGGGCAGCGGGTAGAACCAGGCAGAGAATTCCCGGCTAGCAGCTTCCCTGTGGCGGGGAAGTGCAAACGTACACGTTTTCGGCCGAAAACGCGTTTTCCGGCGAAAACGCACACCACGGCTCTTTCTGAGAAAAAGCAAGCACGGAGGACGAGAACCGCTTTTGCCCTGCGTAGCGTTCCGGGCAGCGGGTAGAACCAGGCAGAGAATTCCCGGCTAGCAGCTTCCCTGTGGCGGGGAAGTGCAAACGTACACGTTTTCGGCCGAAAACGCGTTTTCCGGCGAAAACGCACACCACGGCTCTTTCTGAGAAAAAGCAAGCACGGAGGACGAGAACCGCTTTTGCCCTGCGTAGCGTTCCGGGCAGCGGGTAGAACCAGGCAGAGAATTCCCGGCTAGCAGCTTCCCTGTGGCGGGGAAGTGCAAACGTACACGTTTTCGGCCGAAAACGCGTTTTCCGGCGAAAACGCACACCACGGCTCTTTCTGAGAAAAAGCAAGCACGGAGGACGAGAACCGCTTTTGCCCTGCGTAGCGTTCCGGGCAGCGGGTAGAACCAGGCAGAGAATTCCCGGCTAGCAGCTTCCCTGTGGCGGGGAAGTGCAAACGTACACGTTTTCGGCCGAAAACGCGTTTTCCGGCGAAAACGCACACCACGGCTCTTTCTGAGAAAAAGCAAGCACGGAGGACGAGAACCGCTTTTGCCCTGCGTAGCGTTCCGGGCAGCGGGTAGAACCAGGCAGAGAATTCCCGGCTAGCAGCTTCCCTGTGGCGGGGAAGTGCAAACGTACACGTTTTCGGCCGAAAACGCGTTTTCCGGCGAAAACGCACACCACGGCTCTTTCTGAGAAAAAGCAAGCACGGAGGACGAGAACCGCTTTTGCCCTGCGTAGCGTTCCGGGCAGCGGGTAGAACCAGGCAGAGAATTCCCGGCTAGCAGCTTCCCTGTGGCGGGGAAGTGCAAACGTACACGTTTTCGGCCGAAAACGCGTTTTCCGGCGAAAACGCACACCACGGCTCTTTCTGAGAAAAAGCAAGCACGGAGGACGAGAACCGCTTTTGCCCTGCGTAGCGTTCCGGGCAGCGGGTAGAACCAGGCAGAGAATTCCCGGCTAGCAGCTTCCCTGTGGCGGGGAAGTGCAAACGTACACGTTTTCGGCCGAAAACGCGTTTTCCGGCGAAAACGCACACCACGGCTCTTTCTGAGAAAAAGCAAGCACGGAGGACGAGAACCGCTTTTGCCCTGCGTAGCGTTCCGGGCAGCGGGTAGAACCAGGCAGAGAATTCCCGGCTAGCAGCTTCCCTGTGGCGGGGAAGTGCAAACGTACACGTTTTCGGCCGAAAACGCGTTTTCCGGCGAAAACGCACACCACGGCTCTTTCTGAGAAAAAGCAAGCACGGAGGACGAGAACCGCTTTTGCCCTGCGTAGCGTTCCGGGCAGCGGGTAGAACCAGGCAGAGAATTCCCGGCTAGCAGCTTCCCTGTGGCGGGGAAGTGCAAACGTACACGTTTTCGGCCGAAAACGCGTTTTCCGGCGAAAACGCACACCACGGCTCTTTCTGAGAAAAAGCAAGCACGGAGGACGAGAACCGCTTTTGCCCTGCGTAGCGTTCCGGGCAGCGGGTAGAACCAGGCAGAGAATTCCCGGCTAGCAGCTTCCCTGTGGCGGGGAAGTGCAAACGTACACGTTTTCGGCCGAAAACGCGTTTTCCGGCGAAAACGCACACCACGGCTCTTTCTGAGAAAAAGCAAGCACGGAGGACGAGAACCGCTTTTGCCCTGCGTAGCGTTCCGGGCAGCGGGTAGAACCAGGCAGAGAATTCCCGGCTAGCAGCTTCCCTGTGGCGGGGAAGTGCAAACGTACACGTTTTCGGCCGAAAACGCGTTTTCCGGCGAAAACGCACACCACGGCTCTTTCTGAGAAAAAGCAAGCACGGAGGACGAGAACCGCTTTTGCCCTGCGTAGCGTTCCGGGCAGCGGGTAGAACCAGGCAGAGAATTCCCGGCTAGCAGCTTCCCTGTGGCGGGGAAGTGCAAACGTACACGTTTTCGGCCGAAAACGCGTTTTCCGGCGAAAACGCACACCACGGCTCTTTCTGAGAAAAAGCAAGCACGGAGGACGAGAACCGCTTTTGCCCTGCGTAGCGTTCCGGGCAGCGGGTAGAACCAGGCAGAGAATTCCCGGCTAGCAGCTTCCCTGTGGCGGGGAAGTGCAAACGTACACGTTTTCGGCCGAAAACGCGTTTTCCGGCGAAAACGCACACCACGGCTCTTTCTGAGAAAAAGCAAGCACGGAGGACGAGAACCGCTTTTGCCCTGCGTAGCGTTCCGGGCAGCGGGTAGAACCAGGCAGAGAATTCCCGGCTAGCAGCTTCCCTGTGGCGGGGAAGTGCAAACGTACACGTTTTCGGCCGAAAACGCGTTTTCCGGCGAAAACGCACACCACGGCTCTTTCTGAGAAAAAGCAAGCACGGAGGACGAGAACCGCTTTTGCCCTGCGTAGCGTTCCGGGCAGCGGGTAGAACCAGGCAGAGAATTCCCGGCTAGCAGCTTCCCTGTGGCGGGGAAGTGCAAACGTACACGTTTTCGGCCGAAAACGCGTTTTCCGGCGAAAACGCACACCACGGCTCTTTCTGAGAAAAAGCAAGCACGGAGGACGAGAACCGCTTTTGCCCTGCGTAGCGTTCCGGGCAGCGGGTAGAACCAGGCAGAGAATTCCCGGCTAGCAGCTTCCCTGTGGCGGGGAAGTGCAAACGTACACGTTTTCGGCCGAAAACGCGTTTTCCGGCGAAAACGCACACCACGGCTCTTTCTGAGAAAAAGCAAGCACGGAGGACGAGAACCGCTTTTGCCCTGCGTAGCGTTCCGGGCAGCGGGTAGAACCAGGCAGAGAATTCCCGGCTAGCAGCTTCCCTGTGGCGGGGAAGTGCAAACGTACACGTTTTCGGCCGAAAACGCGTTTTCCGGCGAAAACGCACACCACGGCTCTTTCTGAGAAAAAGCAAGCACGGAGGACGAGAACCGCTTTTGCCCTGCGTAGCGTTCCGGGCAGCGGGTAGAACCAGGCAGAGAATTCCCGGCTAGCAGCTTCCCTGTGGCGGGGAAGTGCAAACGTACACGTTTTCGGCCGAAAACGCGTTTTCCGGCGAAAACGCACACCACGGCTCTTTCTGAGAAAAAGCAAGCACGGAGGACGAGAACCGCTTTTGCCCTGCGTAGCGTTCCGGGCAGCGGGTAGAACCAGGCAGAGAATTCCCGGCTAGCAGCTTCCCTGTGGCGGGGAAGTGCAAACGTACACGTTTTCGGCCGAAAACGCGTTTTCCGGCGAAAACGCACACCACGGCTCTTTCTGAGAAAAAGCAAGCACGGAGGACGAGAACCGCTTTTGCCCTGCGTAGCGTTCCGGGCAGCGGGTAGAACCAGGCAGAGAATTCCCGGCTAGCAGCTTCCCTGTGGCGGGGAAGTGCAAACGTACACGTTTTCGGCCGAAAACGCGTTTTCCGGCGAAAACGCACACCACGGCTCTTTCTGAGAAAAAGCAAGCACGGAGGACGAGAACCGCTTTTGCCCTGCGTAGCGTTCCGGGCAGCGGGTAGAACCAGGCAGAGAATTCCCGGCTAGCAGCTTCCCTGTGGCGGGGAAGTGCAAACGTACACGTTTTCGGCCGAAAACGCGTTTTCCGGCGAAAACGCACACCACGGCTCTTTCTGAGAAAAAGCAAGCACGGAGGACGAGAACCGCTTTTGCCCTGCGTAGCGTTCCGGGCAGCGGGTAGAACCAGGCAGAGAATTCCCGGCTAGCAGCTTCCCTGTGGCGGGGAAGTGCAAACGTACACGTTTTCGGCCGAAAACGCGTTTTCCGGCGAAAACGCACACCACGGCTCTTTCTGAGAAAAAGCAAGCACGGAGGACGAGAACCGCTTTTGCCCTGCGTAGCGTTCCGGGCAGCGGGTAGAACCAGGCAGAGAATTCCCGGCTAGCAGCTTCCCTGTGGCGGGGAAGTGCAAACGTACACGTTTTCGGCCGAAAACGCGTTTTCCGGCGAAAACGCACACCACGGCTCTTTCTGAGAAAAAGCAAGCACGGAGGACGAGAACCGCTTTTGCCCTGCGTAGCGTTCCGGGCAGCGGGTAGAACCAGGCAGAGAATTCCCGGCTAGCAGCTTCCCTGTGGCGGGGAAGTGCAAACGTACACGTTTTCGGCCGAAAACGCGTTTTCCGGCGAAAACGCACACCACGGCTCTTTCTGAGAAAAAGCAAGCACGGAGGACGAGAACCGCTTTTGCCCTGCGTAGCGTTCCGGGCAGCGGGTAGAACCAGGCAGAGAATTCCCGGCTAGCAGCTTCCCTGTGGCGGGGAAGTGCAAACGTACACGTTTTCGGCCGAAAACGCGTTTTCCGGCGAAAACGCACACCACGGCTCTTTCTGAGAAAAAGCAAGCACGGAGGACGAGAACCGCTTTTGCCCTGCGTAGCGTTCCGGGCAGCGGGTAGAACCAGGCAGAGAATTCCCGGCTAGCAGCTTCCCTGTGGCGGGGAAGTGCAAACGTACACGTTTTCGGCCGAAAACGCGTTTTCCGGCGAAAACGCACACCACGGCTCTTTCTGAGAAAAAGCAAGCACGGAGGACGAGAACCGCTTTTGCCCTGCGTAGCGTTCCGGGCAGCGGGTAGAACCAGGCAGAGAATTCCCGGCTAGCAGCTTCCCTGTGGCGGGGAAGTGCAAACGTACACGTTTTCGGCCGAAAACGCGTTTTCCGGCGAAAACGCACACCACGGCTCTTTCTGAGAAAAAGCAAGCACGGAGGACGAGAACCGCTTTTGCCCTGCGTAGCGTTCCGGGCAGCGGGTAGAACCAGGCAGAGAATTCCCGGCTAGCAGCTTCCCTGTGGCGGGGAAGTGCAAACGTACACGTTTTCGGCCGAAAACGCGTTTTCCGGCGAAAACGCACACCACGGCTCTTTCTGAGAAAAAGCAAGCACGGAGGACGAGAACCGCTTTTGCCCTGCGTAGCGTTCCGGGCAGCGGGTAGAACCAGGCAGAGAATTCCCGGCTAGCAGCTTCCCTGTGGCGGGGAAGTGCAAACGTACACGTTTTCGGCCGAAAACGCGTTTTCCGGCCAACACACACCACGGCTCTTTCTGAGAAAAAGCAAGCACGGAGGACGAGAACCGCTTTTGCCCTGCGTAGCGTTCCG